>NC_056531.1:3280494-3292676 GCF_019175285.1 Sceloporus undulatus | reverse complement strand
TCCGGTGGCGGAAAATAGCGCCGCGGTTTTTTCGTAACCCGAAGAAACCTTCGTAAGCCGAAGCAATAAATCCCTATGGGATTTTTTCGTATCCCGAAAAATTCGTAACCCGGCGCATTCGTATCCCGGGGTACCACTGTATGTCATTTGACCCCTGAACCCATAATTCCCGCCCACAGATACCAGCTCTCAGATGTGACCAGTCTAGAGCCTCTCCCCTTCCCTTCCACTGGATCTGAAAATCCCAGTTCTGGCTTTTTCTTGTTATTCCATTCATGGGTGCCATGAAGCCAGGTGCAGTCATCTGCAGTTATCAAATGGAAACCAAGGGCACAGGTACTTCTTTCAGTACAAAGACATGGGACTACTGGCAGCCAAGCTGCACAGAGTACGTCAAGCAACACCTTCTCCAGATCAGTAGAACAAAGAGAAAGTGGAGTGGTCCACAACTGAACATGCATGGCCCATCTGACTGATCTGCTATCTCTCGTAATAAAACTATGAGCATTGTGTAACAACGTAATTTAATATAGCTAATGGAACATTAAATACTGGGAAGCAACAGCTCACCACTTGCTGGAAACATTAATAGGACCAAAGTAGGGCCCCCACCTCTGCCAACAGCAGCCTTAAGAACCAAAGCCTGCCAAGTCCCATCGACATCTCTTTCTTGAAAAAATTAGTTCCTTTAAGAGCTCCCTGCTTTCTACAGGTACCCTTGACCCTACTACACAGCAGTATTACATCTGACCTGGTAAAGGGTCTATATAAACATTACAATCTCTGGCAATGTTTTATTTATTTGATTTATACCCAATCCTCTATCATCAGAATTCAGGGTGGCTAACACTCTGACATAAAAGACAGCTAAAATCACAAACTCGAAATACTGTACTTAAAAATCACAAGTCCAAGCTCACAAATTATACATTTAAAAATTCCAAATATCTGCTAAAATACAATAAAACCAATACAAACAAGCAGTTGAAGAAAGTGTAGACACATGCTTATTCCCTCGAAAGCTTGTATAAACAGACTATTTTCACTTACTCCAAAAACACAAACGTGTGGAGAACAACCAGATCTCTGATGGGAGTACAAAAACCATGTATAAGAAAGCCTTACAAGATGTAGTAGCCCTACAGGGCAGCAAAAGAAGAGCCTGACACAAGTTCTATCACTGGCCTATTTCATGGACTCCTCCTTTGTGAATCTCAACCTTTTAAAAAAGGTTTGAATTTCACATTTAAAATTAGACTTTGGAAGACAAGGAAAGTTCCATATTTATCATGAATGCACTCAGAATTCACTTCTCTGAATCAATGTTACATGAAAGAGCGATCAAGAAGCATTCAGAGGAAGACGCAAGACCTTCAGCTCTTCATTCAAACATACTGACCTGTTGAGGGCATTACACATTTCTATTGTGACCAAGACAGAAAGTGCCATTGTCATAGGATATGGAGACTCAAAGACTTCACAGACAACTCCTTCAAACTCTGGATTGTCATCTTTGCACTGTAAGAAATGGCTCTGGAACAGAAATAAAAGTCAGTCTAACTCACTGTATCTCCATGCCTTTTTCTCTGCCAAAAAATTCATCAGAAAATTCTTGTACAGTATTATAAAAATGCAGCCAGAAAGTTGAAAGGAACAACCCTTTCCCCCCTCCCTCAGCACTTTAATCATATTTTTTTATTGTTAAACAGGGATTAGCTTGATGTGTAGAAGGTCTTGCCACAGATAAATACTGGCGGCCTTTAGTAAGACTTCTGTATTATATTAAAACAATATAGTTAAGCAGCTGCACTCTGAAAAATGTAAGCTCAGTTCCAAAACTATTAACAGTGTTTCTAATTTAGAAATATTAAGAAGAAAATAATACCAGCTGGTAGTAGGTAATTCTTGGGCCACCATCAGCAGCAATAAACCACCAAGCAGCAGCTCCTACAGTAGCAGCTCCAACATAGCCTTAAAGGAAAGGGAAAACATGAATAATAGGGCATCTGTACTGGTTGCTCACCTCACCTGAACTTCCTCCCCTTTGTACAATAGGTTACTGTGTAACCCTTGCCCATTTCCTGCAATTACTACCCATGCTTAGATCTTGATAGCCAAGTCACCACAACTGGATTATTTCCAAGATTGCATACCTTATTTAAAACAGACCCAAGAGACATGGCTGCAGCTGCATACTATGAAAAGGGCAAGAGCTTTGTGCAGAACATCCACACTGTACCTATGTAAAACTGTGCCTTAGTGAAAGTATCTTTTACAAATATAAACACTATTTCAATTCAGCATACAATCCAAATGCAAGGCACTGCTGGTTGAGGGGAAACATAAGAGATTCAGTTTAAAAGGAAGCATCAGGACTAGATTAATTTAGCAATACCACTGTCAAAGTGGTATAGCTCTACTAGACTAGCAGTTGCCAAGAGAGACTGAGAAAAATGTTGAGAAGTTAAAAATGTTCAAAGGATGCAAGAACATGTTTCTAGTATTCTTAAGCTACCTTTGCCACTACCTCCAAAAACAGGGTGGACTGGCTCAAGTCACACTGCTGTGATTTTGTGTGAGAGGAAGAAGAAGAGGGTACTGAGAATGAGGGATAGCAGAGCTGTAATGGACACTCACATCCAATTGCTAAGTAACGGAAGAAGAGCCACCCAGAGATCAGGGGCTCTTTGGGATTGCGAGGTGGTTTGTTCATGATGTCCAGATCCGGAGGGTTAAAGCCCAGAGCAGTAGCAGGGAGTCCATCTGTCACAAGATTTACCCACAAGAGTTGGACAGGGATCAATGCTTCAGGGAAACCCAGAGCAGCAGTCAGGAAAATACTGCCAAAAAAGGGAAAAAACATAGGTGAGGTTAAGTCATTACTGCAGATTTTAGTAAGCATTTTGAAAGATGGCTATCTAGGACTCTGAACTACTAACATGCTTGTCTCAATACCCAGAACCTGCATGTCACTAAGCATTTTCCCATTGCTCAGTCCCACTTCCCTCCAACACACACACACTAGGATCAGGGGCAGAAAGGTTTCTTAACAGATGTGATAACCGCTGATGGATTGAATTTGTCTCAGCAGCCATGGGTACTCCATTTCTGATGGCTAACTCACTTGCACAGGTCTTGACAGGAGCTGCAAATGTTCGATACACCTACCAGACAACCTCTCCGACATTAGAGGAGATGAGGTAGCGAATGAACTGTTTCATGTTATTGTAGATTGCACGGCCCTCTTCCACAGCAGCCACAATGGTTGAGAAGTTGTCATCTGCCAGCACCATTTCTGAAGCAGTCTTTGCCACAGCAGTGCCTGATCCCATAGCAATTCCAATCTCTGCTTTCTTCAGGGCTGGAGCATCATTTACACCATCACCTGTCTGAAACAATGTTTGAGAAATAAGCAACAACACAGAAAAGATAATAATAATAATAATAATAATAATAATAATAATAATAATAATTTGTTTTATTTATATACCGCTATTCCAAAGATCATAGCGGTGAACAGCAAGTAAGCTAATTAGCAAGTATTAGCAAGAGACATCTCTCTTTTTTTATCGAGGTTAAGGTCTAAGAATGTGTGAATAGGCTCCAAAATAAGTCCCCCTTCTATTATTTAAGAACTTGCTGGAAAGGGCAGCAGAAGGACTTAGCATGCATTCCAGACTACTCTGTATCTTCTTACTGGGAAAGAACTGTTTGCCAAGATTTGGGCTTCCGTGACATGTTTTTATATGAAGACCCCATACAAGAAGTTGCCACCTACATATTATCCACCACAACACACTCACCATTGCGGTAATCTCATCAAAAGACTGTAGAAACTCGACAATCTTTGACTTATGGGAAGGCTCCACACGAGCAAAGCACCGAGCATTCAGGCAGGCATCTCTCTGGGCAGCTGGAGAAAGTTCATCAAACTCCCGGCCTGTAAAGGCTTTTGTGGTGACATCCTCATCCTCCCCAAAGATGCCAATACGGCGACAGATGGCAACTGCAGTCCCCTTGTTGTCCCCTGTTATCATAATCACACGAATGCCAGCTTGCCGGCACAATTTTATGGATGATGCAACTTCAATTCGTGGAGGATCCAGCATCCCCACACAACCAACAAAGGTTAAATTGGTCTGAAATAAGAACAGCACCAGTTCAAGTTAAGTAAAAACTGAAATCAAAATATAGAAGTTGTGAAACAGAACAAATACAAGTCTTATATATTTAGACTATGGTAAAGACTGTTTATGTCGCTCTTAAAACTTTATTTTTCAGTATAATTAGTTCATCCATACTTCAGGGAAGTCAGTGACTACTTTTCTCATTTTATAAGGGAATAATAGATATCAAATGGGGCTATGAAAACAAAGGATTAGATAAAACATGGATCAGCACAGATTAAAATAGAGGCACAAACAGTATTGTCGCCCTTGCCACCCAAGAGTTCAAAGTGGCCCATTAACAGATGTCATTAAGGCCCAGATGTATTTGCTTTAGGCACCCTCAGTTACTCATCAAGCTGCAGATAATGAAAAAGAACCAACCTCATAGGTAATGAAATTTGCGGAATCCTCCAACTTCATATCTTCCCTTCTTGATGGATTATCATGTGTAGCAAGAGCCAGACAACGCAGAGTATCTCTCCCTGTGCCCCACTCTCTGATGACACTCAAGATCTTCTGCTTAATTCCAGGTGTCAATGGCACCTTAGTGCTTCCAACCCGGACATGCGTACACCTATCAATTACACCCTCAGGCGCACCCTACAGAAGCACAATATAAAATATGCTCAGTCTCACGCATAAGACCTTTTTACTAAAGAATAATTAAGGACAAACAAACAGACAATGAAATAGGAGCTGAAATACTCTCAACCACATATAGAAGCCCATCTTTACAAGTGATATTGTGTGCAGACAGCTAGAAATGCTTGCTCCCTTACAGTATACTTGCCTTAACAAACATCTTGGTCATGGCAGTTCGGCTAGGCTTGTTTGGAGTGCAGTACACTGACATGGACTTTCTATCCCTGGAAAATTCAAGGGTGAACTCCTTCCTCATGAGTTGCTTTATGACCTGCAAAAGAAGAGTGGGGAAATGAAGACAGGTTAGAACTGCAATATAATTAACCCGCGTGAAATGGAGAATAATTTCATTGGATTCTCTGTTGTGTAGTATTTCAGAAGTACTGACCGAGTTGCAAGCATTTGCCCGTTCAATTCTGGACAGCCCTTTCAGTTCTGTGTCAAACACATTCATCTTCTCAACCAGACAAGTGAGGGCAGTTTCTGTTGCTTCGCCAACTTTCTCGTACACTCCTTTAGCCTTTGAAATAAAGCTGTTATCAGCATAATCAAAAATCACAGATAGCTTAATAATCACATGGAGAGTATCTTCTTGGTAACAAGAAAATCCACAAAATATTAAGTAACAAAACTAGTTTTATAAGTGGTATAACTGGTGGATGTAAGCTGAAGCTAACAGTACTTCAAATGTGAAAAACTGTGGTAAAATACTCCAACCTTGGAGTAATCCATAGACTAGCTCAGCTGAAACAAGGTTTGAGCCACATTTTCCAATTCAGTTTCAAATCCTTTACTCCAAATTCCCCTTCTTGGATTTGCCCCACCCTGTTTCCTGTATCTGTTACCCAAAGTTCTGTACATATGTACTTGACTGATTTTGCACATATGTACTTGACAGATTGTCTATTTTTGTGGTTGTTGTCACTTTTTCCTTCTTCTTTGCTATCTAAGGCAGTGGTTCCCAACCTGTGGGTCGGGACCCCTTGGGGGGTCGAATGACCCTTTCACAGGGGTCGCCTAAGACCATCCAAAAACACATATTTGCATGTAGCTATGAAAATAATTTTATGGCTGGGGGTCACCACAACATGGGGAACTATATTAAAGGGCCGCGGCATTAGGAAGGTTGAGAACCACTGATCTAAGGGATCATGACTTGCCTCAGGTCATTCCAAGTCTTTTCACTGGGTTCACTGGGTGCATTTTTTTAAAATGTAAGATTGAAACTGAAGCAGAAATTAAACAATGCCTACTGTATATTCTTTGATATATTCTTTGATGCTAAAAAGTAATATGTGTCCCATATCACAGGAAAGCAGTTGATACAAACACCATTACTTTCCACATAGTTGAAAGCATGTGTCTTAAGCTCATCAATCACAAAATCCAGATTTATCTAGCAGAATTTCTAGTAGAGAAATTGTACGTGTTTCTTACACTTGGATAACAAAAAAGAATCAGAATCCATTAAAAATATAGCACTAAGAACTCTCAAATTCCCTTCCTAGATATTTCTGTTTGATTCCCCTCCATTGTTGGTATTTCAGCCTGCTTGTCGCTCTTTTTATCATTTATTTCATGACTCCTTCCTTTGAGTGATTTCATTGTAAACTGCTTTGTTTTTTTTATTATTCTCAGTTTTCAAGTCACAAAAGGAGGTTGCAACTAACTCGCTAACTAAACACACTCTCAACCAACAACATTTCTTCCAAACAGACTGTACCTACAGACAGAAAGGCGAAGTGGAGGGGAGATAAGAAACCTTGACAGATACTGTTTTGACCCCCCACCCTTTTAACAAACAGAGGAGACCAAGACCAAGTACTTTGTTCAATCTACTCGCCTCTTGAATTGGGAGGACTTACTTACCTCATTGAAATCCAGGGAGGAATCATTGCAAAGGGCGCAGATAGTTGCCAATTCTATAAGCCCATCATACTGAGAGCATCTGACAAGTTTGTCATCTTTATGCCTTTTAGATTAAAAAAAAAAAGGGGGGGGGGCAGAGAAATAATGAATGACAAGACTTTGAATTCTAGTACTTGTGATTTCTCAGCATGTATTCGCTATCAAATCCTTTCCCCCTCTCAAGTGTTCATGCTCAAAATCCCAAGAAGCATACAGCTACTGGTATGAACTTCAGAGGGTCCACTAACATGAATGGATATGAAGCAGGTTTTTTTGCTTAAGAAGATGGACATCTTTGTAGTGGATTAAATTTCATGAGGCAAGACTGAAGTATTAAGTAGGTCAACAGAGCCCAATATCACTAGCAGGTTTACTGGTCTATTGCAACTAGCCCAGTTCAAATCTTTTCTATCCTGGTTTAAGATGCTTTTTTTGGGGGGGGGGGCTGCTTAAATGCTGAAAAAAGAAAAAAAGAAGAAGAGGATTTCTGGTTAATGAGGCAAAGTGTACTCTTTTAAAAATGGTATTATTCCACCTTTGTCCTAGAATAACTTCCTATGAGAAAATGTTAAGCTAAGAAGTCTTTGCGACATTCATTTGCACCAGAAGTTCCCATCAGTGATTTACCCACAAAGAGCTAGGGATTGAACAAATTTAGAATTCTCTCCAATTGGGAGATATATCATTTAATGAAGTGCCTTCAAGAAATATTTCCTCCTTTCTGCTAACAGTTCTATGTAAACAAAGCCATCAACCAGGATATTGCGACAGATGTTATGACTTTTTCAATCTGTACCTTTCTTTGAGATGTCTATGAGATGACATCACACACAGGCATAAGTTTCCTTATACAGAAGGAAAACTGCCGCATAAAACAATAAAATGCTTGAAAACTGGCAACGTGACATGCAGATATAACAGCAATTAACATAACAGATTTGGTGAAACCAAGGTCTAAAGAAGTGAGACTATGAGAGTATTAATTAATAAAAGTGGTGCTTGTAAGAGATAACTCTTCTAGGACAAAGATCTGACCCTGAAGGACAGATCTCAATTGTACTTTCAATACTAAGCAGCGGTTCATAGTAAAAAGCCATATTTGGTCAGATTGGTTACACTCTGACCCATCTATGTTGAAATCAAAAATTGACAACTTGTCTTAAATCAAGGCGGCAACCCTTTGGCCCTTGAATGGTTAACAATTCCCACTAGTCCCATCACACATGGTCAATGGTAAACGCTTGCAGGAGTTTTAGTCCAACACATCTGGAAGGTCAATGTTTTTCCATCTCCCTCAAAACTTGAGAAAAACCTCCCATATCCCCAAAAGAGAAGATTATCTTTGAACTGGCCATTTATGTATCAATAGGCTGCATTTTATCCTACTTTAGAGCAACCACTGTGCTTTGTCCAATGAGACCTGTAAATGGAGTCACTGACAAAAAATTAGCAAGAATAAAACTCTTACACTTCTCCTACAGGAGCATATGTTGAGCCAGACACAGTAAATTCATTGAGAGAACAACTATCCCCTTCGATTCGGTCCACAACGAACATCTGCAAGAGAGAAATGGGTACAGGTATTGCCAAGTGAATGAAATAATTTAGAAATTGTAAATGTGAATGACAGAAGTTCAGAATCATAGCATCAGGAAGGAGTTATTTTTTAATCAGCCCATTGGCTTCAGAGGAATATCAAGCTCATATCTTGGGCCACAAATATGTGCCGCGGTTTAGTTCTTGGGATTACTCTCCTCTCTTACTTCTTCTTTCTTGATTAAAGAAATGCATAAGTACTCTTTTTAGTAGGTTTGGTTCCCCCACTTCTAATGCTTGTATAATTAAAAACAAGGCCCATACAATTCAGGAAGGCTGATGTGTCAGCTCAGCCTACAAGTAACTCAGCTAACTTGTATTATGGAGAAAATTACACATTATCTGCTACCAAAAACCAGCAGTTCATAAAATTACTTCACATTGTTACATAGTTTTTCATTAAAAAAAAACCCTCTCCTAATCAAATAGTCCTTCTTTTCCTTACCTCTTCATTTGATTATGTATTATTTTTGAGTTCAGCTCTCATGAAACTTTGTCAGTTCAGAAGAATCAAACTGAAGATAAAAATGCAGCCTGGGTTTATGGTCCAAGCCCATTCTAGGGAAATAGCTTTGCCTACTTCAGAGCACTGACTTCTTCTACTTCTAGATATTTGTCAAATGCAAACGTTTGATCACCTGACTCTTGAGAAAGAGATTTATCTGACTGACAGGAGTGTATCAATAATGGATGAATAACACACTATGCTCAGTTTGAGAACCAAATTCCAGTACCTAAAACTGAATATCCCCATTAAAAAACAAGGCAATCCTTTTTCAAAAGGACGCCCAACACTCCTTTAAGGCTTTCTCTGTGCAAGTCACATCAAGTTGGACTGGCTCCAGTTTGGCAACATATGATAAAGGGAGAAAAATCATCTTCTAGGATTACTTCTGCAAAAGCTTCCTGAACAGCCTCTCTTTGTATACAGGGAAGTACTGCTTTAAAGTGCTAGGGCTTCCTTCCAAAAATTTCCAACCAATGCTTTTCTATATTACCTAATAGACCTGACACTAAACAAATGCCCTCAGTCACAATATCAAGGATTGGCCAAACTGTTTTTTTTCCAAAAAGAATGCTAAATCCAATATTGTATTGCAAAAGATTATTTTCAGAAGGAGAAAAACATGGATAATCCTAGGCTGAGGAACCTTTCTGTTTTGTTTTGTTTTGTCATCCACCTCCTTTAGAGACGGGCAGTTATGCAATACTCCTGCAAGTAACCTTCTCTAGAATACAGATGAGCCACTGCTTTGTGTCCCACAGTACAGACTAGGGTAAGAGTAGGGAACAACAGAGATAGCAAAAAGGTGCATTCAAACAAGAACAGTCACTTATATAAACACATAGCCTGAAATACTGAAGAAACTCAGAAGATCCAAAAAAGGTCTGACATACAGTAGTTATCATTTATATGAAATTCTACTCTATCCCAGTAACCTGTGATATCTGAGGCCACATACTACAGAGAAGCTTCAACACATTTAGTCCACATTCAATAAAAACTTGTTTAAAAAATGAACATCTGAATTTGAGTCAGAAACGTCACTTTGAACTCCTAATAGGTTCCTGCTTGGAATGCCAAGCACAAGCAAGGCACAACTCATTGGAGAATAAAAGAAACCTGGCATTAACTGCTGAAGAGCACAATGTCACCCAGATTAATCGGCATTCAAAACTGGATTTTTGATGCTCGCAAAAACAAACTGCTAGTTGCTCTACTAAGGGGTGCAGAAACTAACTTCAAATCTAATTTAGATACCTAGACAGTGTCTTGCTTATTTCAGTACAAGGTGGTATGTCAGATTTTACATTTACGATAGTCATTTCTAATCTGGCCCAAATGTGCTAGAAATATAACCCACAGCATTAACACTGAGGAGGTGGGATGAACAGAAAAAGGCAGAGCCTGCCAGGAATTTAATACCTGAAAGGAAGCAACTCCCCGTTACCCACAAATTTACAAGGCAGGGGTTATATTATACAGCTACTCCTATCCATCTAATAAGTATGTTACCTGTGAGAAGAATAACTTCCAAGAACCAAGCTAGGGAAGGTTTTGTGAACTGGGGAAACTTTGGTTCTATTTTCTTTTAACCTCTGGAGACACATTTTATCTTTTCCTCATGGCTCACCAAGACATTATTCAGAAAGTATTCTGTCTGCCCATGTTGAACCAAGATAATGCAAAATGATTCCTGGACCACGTATTGGCTTGACTTGACTCAAACCAAGTCTTGTTTTGTTTGCTATGTGCTAAATCGTATTTAATTTACAAGAAATGCAGCATTTGCCTTTCAATTAATTGTAATTCTACTTTTCCTGATGTTAAAGCCTCTGTTGATAAAACTAGATCTTGAAAGCAGGCTACACTGTGTTGTGAAGACAACTGTGTTGCTCAAGTTCAGTTATGACAACAAATTAGAAGAGATAAAGAACAGAACAAGAGAATTAACCATACCCTGCAAACTGACATCTGGTTGGTGGTAAGAGTGCCTGTCTTGTCTGAACAGATGACAGAAGTGCAGCCCAAGGTTTCCACGGATGGCAGGCTTCGGACAATTGCGTTCTTCTTGGCCATTCGGCGAGTGCCCAGAGCCAAACACGTGGTGATGACAGCAGGCAGCCCCTCTGGGATTGCAGCCACAGCAAGTGCAACAGCAATTTTGAAATAGTAGATGGCACCTCGAATCCAGGAACCGCCATGAACCGGATCATTGAAATGCCCAATGTTGATTATCCACACAGCAATGCATATAAGTGAGATGACCTTTGACAGCTGCTCTCCAAATTCGTCCAATTTCTGCTGAAGTGGAGTTCTCTCTTGCTCAGTAGCCACCATTTCATCACGAATTTTGCCTATTTCAGTGTTCACTCCTGTGGCCACCACCACACCCATGGCTTTGCCTGCAGCAATATTTGTACCCTAAATCAAGAAGTTAAAACAGAACTTAACTAACAGTGACGTAAATCACCAACACTGTAAAACAGGCTAACAATGCAAGTTTTCAGACACTACAGCATCCCATTAGCAACATATGCAAGACTGAGTCTACCTCATGCCCCTGTAGGTCTTTTTGGTTTTGGTTTTTTGGTTGCTACAGAAATTGGTATTTAGTTCCAAACAAGATAATCACTTGGAGGACCAAATTATTAACAATATAGTCAATATTTTTTAATCCCCTTGCAAAAGCCAGTATTGCAGAATAACATCTTAGGAATTAGTGTATAAGCAAAAATAAAACAAAATTCAAGTTTTACTTACAGAAAAGAGCATGTTCTTCTTGTCTTGGTTCACTGCACGTGGATCAGGCACTGGATCCGTGTGTTTAATTACTGACACAGATTCACCTAAAAAGATGGTTACAGCTCTAATGAGATATTAAGCAGGAGGAGGGCAAATACCAGTACTGTAAAGCCTATATTTGTTGTGTCCACCTTCACTTTTTCACTAAACTTATCCTAGAAACCTTAGGTCCTCTAGCGCAACTCTATGGTCAACTTCAGCCAGATGTTGACCATATATTGCATTGGAGGACATAGAGATTCCTAGATAAAACATATTAATCAAATCTGCAAATCATCAAATCCTTGAAAGGGGAAACTAGGGAATGCAGGGGGCCTACTGTATTGGAAGATTTGGGCAAATCTTAACATCAAGTACATTCAGTTTTGCTGCAGACACTTTAAAAGTCTAAAACTGGAGTCACATGGTAAAGGTAAGGAAAGAATACATGGACACCTAGTTCTAAGTCTTTAGATATTCTGGGTAAGAAGGGTTAAAAATCTAAACCTGCCCTAAATTCAACAAAACAAGTACTCTATTTTCACCTTTAAAATGTCAAATAAAAGCTTAACTAGGACCCA
>NC_056531.1:3176892-3280484 GCF_019175285.1 Sceloporus undulatus | reverse complement strand
AGAGAGAGAGAGAGAGAGAGAGAGAGAGAGAGAGAGAGAGAGAGAGAGACAAAGAGAGAATGTGAGAGAGATACAGAGAGTCCTTGCCAACATTCTGAAAAGTAAAATTTCCTGCAGCTATATAAACAGCTTCCTTAAAATTAAGAGCTGAGATGAAGCCAAGAAAGTACACACAATGAGTCCATCTGGCTTAATACCATCTACCCTGACTGGTATTAGCTCTCCATGGTTTCAAGCAAGATTCTTTCTGAGCCCTATCTGGTGATGCCAGGGATTGAACCTGAGACCTTTTGCACTGAAAAGTACCACCAGGCTACAGTCCTTTCATTGCATACCAAAAAGAATGGTCAATGATGTCAAATTAAGGTGGAAATAAAGGTTCCATTATAATGTAACTCTTTCTTACAGAAAAGTTTCGTTTTACAAGCAGCATTGGCACGTAACCAATGGAGATATCAATATACCGTATTTTCCGGCGTATAAGACGACTGGGCATATAAGACAACCCCCAACTTTTCCAGTTAAAATATAGAGTTTGGGATGTACTCACCGTATAAGACTACCCCTCTTCCAACGCACATCAAATAAAAATTTAAAAAAATCAGATTTGATTTCAATATGGTAATTTAAATTCAAATGCTTATGACATGCAGGTACTTAGCAGAAAACCTTGTTGTATACAAAGCCTGCTTGGATTGGTCAGCTCTCCCTGCTTGCCCAGCCCTCCCTGTCTCCAAGACTATCAGAGTGGTAGCTGCTTTCATACGATCGTTGCATACGGTGGAGATGCAGCCGCGGCTGTTTTTGAGCTCCCCCCACCATATGCAGTGACCACAGATTCTCCAGTCCAGCTCAGAGGTTTTAGCACCTGCCCTATAATATGACACCCGGCGTATAAGACGACCCCCAACTTTTGAGAAGATTTTCCTGGGTTAAAAAGTAGTCTTATACGCCAGAAAATACAGTATATTTCTAAACTGGAAATGAATCCCTCCAAGACTTTTAAAAAACCACTCCTTTAACAAAACCAGGTATTTAAGTTATTTTATTTAGTTTACTGTATGAACAATCCTAGAAAGACACAAAGCTTGCATAATAGCTTCCCCCGAACATGCATGTACCAAATGCAACAGATGGCTTTTATTCAGTAGCACCATGCCTACTTTGTTTTTTAAAAAATGTAACTAACTTCCAATTTGTCCTGAATCTTAGCCAGAACCAACAGCTTTTCTAAAAGAGAGTTATAAGAATCACCTACCTGTGAGAATTGACTGGTCTACCCTTAGAGTTGTGGATTTTATAGATGTAATTCTTATGTCAGCAGGAACCTTGTCACCAACTATGGAATGAAAAGATGCCACATGAATTTGACTAACCGGTATCAAATGCAAGATCTTCTACTTCATACTACCAGTCATATATCTACTCAAAATATTTCTTTTGGAAAAAATTAAACAGATGATCCATTTTGACTTTTTTTAGATTTAGATTTTCCTTGACTTCCTCCAGAAAGTGTTTACTCATTTGGATTTCTCTACCTGCAGCTTGTGTCCAATTACTTTTTCTTCCACCTTTAATTGAGAAATCTAAATTATATTAACATGACTGCACACATATTCAAAGAGAACACACATACTTGTGTACAAACGCACAGTGAACTTTCTATGAATCTTCCATTAGCCCATTAAGATTTGGTAACTGTAAAGCTCCAATAAACCATGTGACGGGTTCTATATACCCAAGAGAGCTTTTGATTTCTTATGCAGTTTCATAGACAAATTCCCCCAAGCCACGTAACAAACTGCTTTTGAAACTGAATGTTTCAAAAACAGTTTGTATTTTTGCATGCAAGCTTCATGTCTGGTAGAAAAACAAACATGAAAAACCCACTAGGAGCACAGAAGCCCATGGGACTGAGTCTATCAAATTGGACAGGCCACTGTCAAGATTCAGTTTCTTTGCATCTGCCCACATTTCATCCTGCAAGTATTTCTGAAGTAGCTGATACAAAAGACTAAGAAAAGGGTTGTGTACAATGTCTACTCAGTCAACAACTACCATAACAGGGAATTAAGCATATACCAAAAGCTCAAGAACAGAGCACTGAAAATACTTACATCACCAGTTAATAAATTACTGATCCTGTCACAGAGGATGGACTTGTTCATAGTCCCTCTAGTTTTACAGCAGGGATGCACAGAAGAAAAGTTAATTCCTACAGGAGCTGCTTATGCAACTGGCAGCAATCATGCATGTAGAGAGAATATCGGGCTGCGAGAAAGCTAGAAGGTTTGCAACTTTATGTGCTCCATCAATGACATTAGGAACCCTTACTACAGGACGGAACACATACCATTTAGTGGTGGTAGGTGCACTTTGGTCATTAAGTAAGACAGATTTCTGTTCAATTTCTCACAATCTCAAATTTACTCAGATAGCCTTGCAAATCCTTTGACAGGGCACAAACTATAACAGGGCCTTGGTATCCGCTGAGGTTTGGTTCCAGGGCCCCCTATGGATGCTCAAGTCCCATTATATACAATGGCATAGTAAAATGGTATTCCTTACATAAAACAGCAAAATCAAGGTTTGCTTTTTAGAATTTCTTTTGTATGACCATTTTTGAACCATAGTTGCTTGAATCTATGGATGCAGAATCCGTGGATTAGGCTGGCCCTATTTAGAATTCCCTATTTAGAACAGACAGACCAATAAGCCAAGTGTGCTTTATTTATTTACTATATTTATATAAGGCTGTCCAGAAACACTGTTCTTTGTCTATTCCATTATTGCACATGAAAAAGTCTAAATTCACTGTGCCCTTCAGCACTGAAGAGAAAATAGTACAAGACAAACAATGGCCAAGGCCAAAAATGGGCAAACTATTTGAATGCACTCCCTTGATGTTGTGAGGAAGTTTATATGTAGATATATGATAGCAGCTGTTTCTCTGCTATCACAGTTCCACCAAACAGGCAGCTAAGACTCAACACAATGTGGAAGAAAGCCTATCAATTTACAGGAGCACACAGTTGAGCATCTCAAATACACTGCCACACTTGACAATAGCACATGAAAAGACTGAATCTCTTTACTAACAATGTACAGTTTGGTATGCCAAAGTACAATACCATGTTTGACATTCCTTTAACCACCAGGAGAAACTAAGTGGGAATAACTATTATGAGTTATTATTACAGTGGTACCTCGGGATACGAAATACCCAGGTTACGAAATTTTCGGGATACGAAAAAATCCCATAGGGAATTATTGTTCCGGGTTACGAATGTTTTTTCGGGTTACGAAAAAACTTTTGGTGCTTTTCGGCGCTATTTTACACGGAATCGCGGCTTTTCCCCATTAGCGCCTATGGCAATTCGGCTTACGAAGGCTTTTCGGGTTACGAAAGCGGCCGCGGAACGAATTACTTTCGTAACCCGAGGCACCACTGTATTTCCTTTATGTTGCAGCCTACCTTCCAAAAGTGATATATTTCCCAGTCAATACGCTACTCCATATGAACATCAACAGCATCCCTAGACTGTAAAGAGTCTGAAACATAATAATGAAGGCCATATTCCGCTGTCACCCTATCATTGCAGATCAACAACATGCCCTTCCACTTTTGATACCTAGTTAATCTTATTTGAATTGCTGTTCTTCCGACGGCAAAAACAACACCACCACCCGGTAGAAATGGGCTTCTAGGCTCTATGGACTCTGCAGTCTTTGTGCCATGGGCATAATCCAAGATTGGATTTTCATGTCCCAAACTGGGCATTATATTCTGTCCGCCTAAAGAGCCAATTCTGGGAAAGGCAAAAATATTCAAGCGTATAGGTGCTACTTCTCCATCCTGTCCCCTCAAAGACTTGGAACACACACAGAAGCTAGCAATTTCCACACAGACACTGGCCAGAGTCCAGAAAATCCCTGCTCAGGCTGACTTTAGGAGCATGACATCAGAGAGTCCTCTAAGCAATATGCCAGGAGTGCTAGATCCGTGAATGGGTTTTAAAAAGCCAGACCCTATAATCATTTATTATAAATCAATCTGACAGTTTTTTCAAACAGTGCTTTAACATTAGTGAGCACCCAGAGCCCAGAGGTAAGACTGTTCTAGAGAGATCTTGTAGCACCTTTGAGACTAACTGAAAGAAAGAAACTGGCAGCATGAGCTTTCCTAGACTAAAGTCTACTTCCTCAGATTTATTTGGTGGAATGGTAAACCAGGGACACACCTATACATGCCCTTGGTGTGTGTGAATGTCAATACCAATCCCAAATCCTTTGTGTATGGTAATAAAGTGGCAAGCCCAGTCTTGATGAAGTAAGACTGTTACTGCATGCTATGCAAAAGGATTTTGTGCAAGATTGCCAAATGAAGCATCCATATCCAGTAATTCCACTATGAACAGTACTGAATGCATTCAGGTAATGAAAGGCAAGAGGAAAGAGCTCTGTTTTAGTAAAGGCTTCACCACCTCAACAGAGAAGACTTTTATAATCTTATTTGCCAAAGTAGAATTGGGGATTAACAACAAATTATTTGTTGTTCAGTTTGTTCTGCACTTTTCTTCCAATACCAAATTTCCTTTGAAACGCCATTTCTGCTGTAAGGGTATATCATGAATCCCTCACGTGACTGAAGCATATTTCATGCACTTCAATCCTCATAGTTCAGTAACCAGCCCACCAGACCCAGAAAGAGGTCAATTTCAAAAATACTTCTATAAATATGTAAGTAATTATGCTGTCCTAGTTTGAACTCCAGACCATTTTACAGATTTGTGGGATATGGCATGAAGCAGGATTAGTTATCTGGAGTAGTATCACCTTAGCACGACTTCTCACAGCCCAGAAAAAAAATGGCTAAAAGCTACATTAAATAGTTAGAAATTCATCATTAGCAGAGCTATGCTTTAATTATTTTTACATACTGCTTAACAAATGCTGTTCATTAAACTTACAAGCACAAGATGAACTAAAAGCAGACACTATTCATAAATACAAACACCTTCACCATAACACTAGAATTATCATCAAGCTGTTTCTTATGCTGATAAAGGCAACAACTATTGCCACATATAAAACTGAGACAAGAAAACTAGGAACTTTCCTTACACAGATATAAGGACCTCTGAAGTCAACTGTCACCCACATAGAGCAGTCATAAAGCCCATGGATATACTCCTCAAGGCTGTTCTAGGTTTCTATGTGTAGCTTTCTCTTTGTCTGATTCAATAGAACAGGAGGGCCCCAGGAGAAAAAGAATCAGGACTGGATGTAATGTATCACATAGCTTTGTGATGGCTTGCTTGTTCTAATCTGCTTGCTGTCTAGAAGCAAGAACATGGTGGGATTTGTCTAGCACAGAAAGTATGTGTGGGAGGGGATGCTTTTATTATTCAACATTAGACCCTCTGAAAACCATGGCAAATTTAGAATGTCCTTTAGAATGGCAGTGGAAGGTGTCATTCTGACAGTCTTCAAATCTCCTCTTGAATTTGGTTGTCACCATACTATTGTTGTGTGCCCTTCAAGTCATTTCTGACTTAGGATGACCCTAAGGTGAACATATTACAAGATTTTCTGGGGCTGAGAGTGTGTGATCTACCAAAGGTCACCCAGTGGGTTTCCATGGCTGAGCAAGGAATGAAACCCTGGTCTCCAGAATTGTAGTCCAGTGTCCAAACCACTACACCACACTGGCTCTCTGTATACCTCATATAATACAGAACGCTGCATAGTATTATGTGGGATGAGCAGGAACAAATGCCTTTGTCTTCCTTTAGCATGTTTTGTCATCGCTAATAAAGCAATAACTAAGTTTATTATTCATAAAATATTAACATACAAATACAGTTTTCTTTTGCCAACATTAGGCTCAACAATGTTGGAATCTAGTTACTTCCTGACAAAAGAATATTTATTTTAGAGCCAGCGACCATGTAGAAAGTATCTCCTCAGCATAAAAACCCATACTGAACTATCTCATGAGCATTCAGCAGCACGGACACATGGGAGATAACGTCCACCTGGTTATTCTACTTTAGTCAATGGTGGGGTGTAGCTGCCTGCACATGCAAATTCTATTGGCACACTGCCTAGAATTCCATGCTCAGATACACATCCCTGCAACAAGTACTTTGTCGCTTCCCTACATGGTCCTCTTTTTGCAGGCACCATGTCAGAGGCCATCCAATAGGCTTGCACTTATGACAGAGGCATGCACACCATTTTTCTCACCTCCAGGTCTTGACACTAGCTAGGGAACACAGTGTATGTACTCTGCCACCCACCCTAAAATTTTAACCAGGTTACAGTCACTCACAGTAAAATGATCTGAACATCATGGACTACATAGAGTATTGAGGCTAGTTGGAAACTTAGTCATCCTAAGACTGAGCATGGCACTACTGCTACTTTGGGAAATATTGGTTATCAGTGTAAATGTCAGACTGCCAGAACAAGAGTCAGTTACATTTAAGTCAGTAGCACCATGATCAAGAGCAGTAATGTGAACACGAGAGATAAGCATGTGTATTTGCTTGTTCTAAAATTTTCATGCTCTATTGAGGCAATTTGCAATTATTTGTTCATGCCCCCGGGACCAGAAAAAAGTACGAGACTAAATATATCCACTGCAAGTTATCGTACTTGTTAGACAGCAGATACTAATTCCGCATCTCTTTCCTTTTGATACATCATCATTCACATAATGGGACTTCACAAGTGAAAGGTTAACAATAAGGCATTGTCAGTGGTGCTACCGCAAAATAAAGGGCAAGGCTTTCCTAGGAAGAATACCAAGGTAAGGAAGAGACCCTCCTGTCTATCTGCCAGCTGCTCCAGTGTTAATTTTCTTTTTCCTGAATCTCATTTTTAATGAATTCTTCCTTCCCAATAATTCAGTGGATGACCGCCTAACCTTTTCCATATTTGAACATACAGTAGGAACTGATGAGAAACAGTTTCTCATCAGTGTTTGCAGATCATCTGTTATTTTATTCTTTAATTCAGTTTTACTTTTTATTTCCTTTTTTTAAATATGATTTTTGCTTAATGAAAACAACAGGGGGGGGAAAGATAACTTTCCCATGTAAGGTGAAAACTCAACAACTACTGCATTGAGAAGGGCTAGACTGAGAAAGCCATATTTGCACCCCTACAGAGGATGCATCATTAGCACCAAATAGAGAGAAAGTAGCTGTTGTGAAGTCAAGTGGCTATAAAACAAAACTTTCCCAGCTTTTCCAGTGGAGGATGTGTGCCGCAAAGAATGCTGTTGGAAGTCCTAGTCAGTCTTCCACAGGTACACATCTCTGCTGTTATCTTGAATTATATAAAATTGTGTTGGCTTGGAAATATACATTACCAAAGCATTGACTTTACATATGAGACTGTAATTTCAGTCCCCCCACCACAACTGCAATGCTAATGAACATTAAGGTGTAGCTTATGGCTGCATTAGCTAGTGCATTCCTATTAATGTTTTACAGCTGCAACTCCAGACCTATTTATTGTGCATCCATGACAAAGCAAATCACTTTCAAAAGACAATGATTCTATTTTTGTCCCTTCACATCAGGTCAGCTGTTGCTCAGGCAGCAAGTTTGGCCTCCAGAAGCAATCACTTTTTCTACCCTCAGACTGAGACTGATGAGGAAAGAGAAGGGCATTGTAGATTATATCATGTTGATAGTGCAGGCATTTTAGAAGTCAGCAGGATTTATCTAAGTTGAAAAGTGCTGTAATTTGATAACAAAATAAGGTATGATTTTAGTATGATCATATATAATCCATGGGTATGCAGTTTAAGCCTGATACGATGTTAACAGCCAAATTCCTACATCTATATGATGGTTCCGGACTACAGCCTTCCCAACATATTTAGTCTCGATCTTAACAAAAGATCATCAATCCATGTGAACAAATTTACTATTACCATATGCCTCAAAAACATTAGCCACATTAAAAGTTATCATAAACCACACATATTATGTAGCACCAAAGCATCTTACCAGCGACTTCCACGATATCACCAGGGACAATGTCTCTTGCTTTTATTCTTTGTACGCTTTTTCTGTCTTGCCGGTACACTTTGCCCATTTCAGGTTCATATTCTTTAAGTGCTTCAATGGCATTTTCAGCATTTCTCTCCTGAAAGAAAAATTAAGTCAAGAGGGCCCAGAAGCTTTAGATTTTATAATAGAGTTGGCAAAACTGTCAGCTTCCAGTTTTCCCATCTAGACTATTAAGCAAACAATCTATTTTCATTTACTGACATAACTAGACACATCATGTAGTTGGAACAAGCTGAGGAAGCAGCCTGCAAAACATCACTGTCAACTGCAGTCTGTAAGCCACTACTTTGTGTTTCAGTTTGTTTCACAATCTTTCAAGCATGTTCATTACAGTTTGGGTAAGAAAAGAATAGTTTTAGTGCTCTGAGGCAAAAGGTTCTTTTGGAGGCCGTTCAACAAGCAGAATGCCCTTTCAAACTGAGATTATTATTTCTCCCATAAGGCAAAGATCACTCTGCTTTATTTTAGAGCAAACAGACCAGATCAAAAAGCATACTCATAATTTATAGCATCCTTATTTTATCCCTCCTGTGACATTTAGCATGTCTTGCTGGATGTGTCCAGAGTTCTAACATGGATATGAAAGAATGTGGAATGAAAACCATTGCCCCCAAACCTCCTGTCTAAAGTTGTAAAGAAAAGACAGTACATTTGACACCTGTTACTTGCTAACATGGTGTCTACTATTAACTGAAGTCAGGTGTGATATTCAAGAAGAGAGCACATTAATACATCATCACTGTTTCAGATGTTCCTTGTTCAGCTATGGGAACTCATTCTATGATTATATTAACAGTGGTTTATGGCTGCAGTGATTTAATAAAAACCAAAGGCCTTCCAGTTATTAAGACTGTCTTCTCTCCAACAGTTTAATGCTAAAATCTTGCGAAATTATTACAGGTTGCCAAAATGAAGATGGGAAAAATTCAAGCAGCCGACAGCTCCAGTTCTAATATCTACACTGAAGGTCAACTGAGAGTCATCTGTCCATGATTTGTAATGCTGCTTTTGCAGATAACAAGAAATCTTCAGAACTAAAGATGAAAGCTTATACTGGAGAAGAATATATCCTGACAGGAGCTGTTATTAGCCACAGTTCTCCACAATGAAATTGTTATTTCACAAACCTCTTACTCTGTAACTTATAACATGGGGAAAGAGACACACACTTTTAACCCTTCTCCATTCACCTCTAAAGGCATACTGGAGAAAGATACGGTACTATCTAATTTCAACAGCCATGAAAGAAGTGTAACGGTCGCCCATGAATCATAACAACCCCAAACACATCTCTAATGAATGTTAAGACTGTTCCTCATACCATTCCACCATAAGAACCACCATTTACAATAGTTGATTGCTTGGAGCATCATACACACTGAACTAAGCAGTAAAAATCATGTTTTTCCCCATGCTTCCTATTGGCATGCAAATATATGCATGGCAGTGACCATATAAACATATCTAGGAAAACTACATGTTTTAGACTTAAATAAGCAGTGTCATAAATGCCATTGTTGGATTATAAATCCCACCATCTCTCAGGCTTGTATATGTATATGGCCAACCTCACATGCAATGCTGAAAAGGCTATACACCCTTGCCTTATAAATAATATTTAAAGCCTTCTAAGATTCAGCCGCTTACCTGCCACACACCCACAATTGCATTGGCTACTAATATGAGTAAGATTACAAAAGGCTCTACAAAGGCTGTGATTGTTTCTTCACCTTCTTCAAACCAGGCCAACACCTGCAAGAAAGAGTGAACAATTTTTAAATTACAAAAGGAAATTATTAGATGACATTTTTCAACACCAGTCATCTCAATTTTAGCCGCCATTTATTCACTTGCAATGAGATATCCCCAAGGTTTACTGCACCATTCAAAGAAGTCTGCTGACTCACTGAAACCACACCTTAAAAACGGAAAGCAAATTCCATTTCAAAGAAATAATCTTCACCTGCCTTTTTCCAAATCGCTTGCTGTTTGAAAGCAGTTTGCACTTTTGAGACATAAGCAGGCTAGACCTGAACCTTTGTTTTCAAAACAACTAAATTGCAAACAAAACCTAGAACAGATTGGACTTGACAAAACAGCATCAGAAACACACTTTATTTGTCTTTAATAAACTAATCCTTTCCTACAGGTAGTGAACAACGCAATGTGAGAGGCTACGTGAAAACAGGAACCATAGTTTGCAATGATTGGTTAAAGGTAACATTTTAATTCTTTTAAGACAATGTAAGATCTGAGCTGGCATTTTTATGCTTGGTCAGCTTGCTATTTTGAGAATTGAATCATGGTAATTTTTATCTATGAGAAGATCAAGTTCTAAGCTGACATTATGAACTGTTGCTGTTTTCCAGCCCCACCTCCACCACACTTTCCCCCCTTAAACTTCAAGCCAAGTTTCCTCTCCATTTAAAATAGAGATTCTGAAATCTTGAGTGGTCATAGCACATTTTTGGCACAAACTGGACCCTTGTAAGAGTGATCAGGAGATAAGAACACACAAAAGCTATAAAAATCCCCTTGTACAGAATCAAGGATTGTACGTACTGAAGGGAGTGCTTTGAGTCACAGCCAAGATCTGTTACTATTACTAATAAGTTCATATGGGTAATCTATAGGCTCTTGACAGCCGATAGCAAACTCTACAACAGCTAGTGAGAAAAATAGTGGCTGCTATATTGAAGCTCTTGAGCAACCGGAAGTGCAAAGCAACTGAAGAATGCTGAAATCTGCAGCATTTGGAAGTCAGCGTACAGCAAGTTGCTAACCAAACTCCTCTTCCAAAGTAGGAAGCAAGGAAATGTAAGTTCTTCAACTGTCAAATTTTGCAGCAGCTCATTTTTCATCATTGAATATATACCCATTTTGGTCAAAGGACTTTTATGTAACACATATTAAAAAGCACAACGCTTTTATAAAAATCGATTAGACAAGGTTTAAAATATGACACTGGTCTATTTAAATACATTTTATGGTATAAATCAAACACAACCATCCCACTGCAATTGATAGCTACTTCTACCATATATCTTCTTGTGATCTTCTGGTGAGCAAGGGCAAAGAGGGCTACCTGCCAAGTCACATATTCATCTTCGCCTACTAAGAGATCGAAAGTCATGACCAATGGGCTCTGATAAGAATTCTCAATGAAAGGTACCCAAAATTGTTCTGCCGGGTTACTGTTTTAAGAAGCTGTACAAAACATCATGAGCAAGGTTCTCTGCTTCAGGACAACCACCAATACAAATATGTTTGTGCGCGGGATATTACTTAGCCTTCCTTGTCTGAAAGCAGAACACATCATATTTAGCTATAGCTGTGTAAAAGCTTTCTGGGGTTGCACAAATGTCAATTCTGTGAAGTAAACTGCATGTTCACAACCCTGTTTGAATTTGAAATATAATCTGCACATAAAGAGGAACTTTTTGGTAACAACCTCCCCTGTGGTTTTGATGATATTCTTCTGTATATACCTTCTGGAAACCCATTATGTTCACTTGGTGAGAGACTGCTCATAAGCTGAGTAGCATAATGTATGTAATTTTTAACAGGTCATTCCTTTGTCAGTTCAGACATTGTTGGGTAAATGGTGTTGTCTGTTGTACCTTACACCAATAAAGTAACATGTTTTTATGAATTTAGCTCTCAGTACTCCGATCTCTAGCTTGACCATAGCAGAAAATACACTTACGTAAGGCCATCAGTGCTCATAAAATTAATTCTGACAAGATTCTAAACCTGAAACCTCCAATATATCCTGGATCTTTGCCCCACCTATTTCTACATGGTATCTCAGGACCTAGATCACAGGCATGTCAAAAAACAGTTAAAAAAAACCAACAAAACAGGAGATAGAGCAATCCTAGACTATAGGAAAAGCAACTTTTAGGTCAGAGTAGAAGAGAATGGTAAACCTTAAATAGTACAAATTCCACCGATGAACCTCCTTAAATATCCCAGTTCCACAACAGAATGCCAGAATGTAGATTGTGAGACACTCTATTTGCTGTAACCTTAATGTATCATTAGCCACTTGATGGAGCTGTTTGTTAGCCATCAAACAGCTAAAGTGCACACTAAGAGAGACACTTTATAATGAGTTTGAAGGACCTCCACAACTACATCTTCAACACCATTAACAGTTGGTTTTTTAAAGTATGACTATCTTTAATACCTGGCATGGATAAAATGATATCTGTTTTTCCCTTGCACAACCTATATTGAATTAATATTTATTATCTGCCAGGGTTATGAAGTATAAAAAAGCCAAACTCACTACAATACACTGTAGAGACAGACAAGTGTAGTCCGAAATGTTGGAAAAGTAACAGATGTTACGAAAAATCAAATGATGTCAAGTCCACAAGGGTCTGGGATCTACGCTATCTTAAGACTCTTCTATACATTTGTTGAGGTTTCTCACAAATGTCAGCTGTTTCTTCTGTAACCAAAAGGTTTAGAAATCTGCTCTATAAAATAAAAATTCAAATTCTCCCATCATTCATTTCTTAACAGCTGAACTAATATGAAGGACTAATTGTTAATCATGCTTTAATTTCATTCTATCGTAAAGGTGAAATGCACTTTCCATCTTTAACAATTAAATTGTATTACTGGAAGTAGTAAAGCTATCTTATCATTTCCACGGAACACCTTTGTTTGTGGAAGGTTTTTAAAAATGGACTGTACAAGTTATATATGATAAATGATTCTTTACAGCAGACAAGCATATCTGTACCTTATGCAAAGAAACATGGTGGTAACCATTTACCTCTTTGCTTTCCTGCATTTTACAGGTGCAAACTTGGATTATGCTAGCACACTGAAAATACTATTCTCCCACAAAACAGCTCTATGAACTTGCTAGCTCATCTTCCTACAAGGAGTCTCGGTTAGATTACTATTCCACTTAGGCACCTAAGGCTTTTGTGAGTGACTACTTGAGAACTATGTCAAGACCCATGTTGCATTCACTTCTTCTCCCTCAAAGGTCAGATGTATCAGTGCTGTTTAAAAGGCCATTAGACCAGATATAAGTATGTATTAGGGTCCTCCATTACCTATTTATAAAGCCGAACCCCAAAATTCTTGCAGCCTGGCAGGTTAGACAAACACAGTTAATATACAGATTTTAAAAAATTGTTTAGAATTACTTCCCTTTACTTAAGACAAGTTATATATCGTAATTGATGAGGGGGAGAAAAATCAGTGAAGCGAAGAAAAGGAATGGTAAAGACTGGTTGCTAGTATATACTGTCAGGAACAAAAAGATGGGTAATGTGGTTCTTGCATTTGGGAGCCCTTCAAATGTTCACTCAGATTCGGAAGCCTTTGTTACTGAAAGCACAGGATTGTCAAACTCTTAAGTTCAAAGCTGCAAGAACAGATGCCAAGCTGTTCTGTGGGGCAGATCCATGGAACGTAAGACTGTTTTAAACATGGGATGGTTTCTCCCAAAAGAGTAATTGATGTAGTGATTCTTAATCTCTTAGTTTGGGTTGGAGCTAGAGAGCTCATGTAACAGAAAGTTCTCATAGAGAAAATGCATTCCCATACAGAATATAAGCACAGCTAATGAAAGAAAGAAGACACAGCTAATGTCCCCATTCTGCTCAATAATTTGTTTTCTACATGCAGGACGTTTTTGGATATTCAGTCAAATGAGCCCCAGTGAGAATTCACAGGTGGTACTGTACAATCATAAGTTTACCGCTTTAGTTACTATATGTGAAAATATAGTTCTACAATTCTAAGTTATAGGGGATTCAGAAATGAGCCTTCGTACTCCTTGCAATAAGAGCTGACAAATGGAGAACTGATGGATATTCGGAAATTTCGAAACCCGTGGGCACTACTATCTACATTCCTTGACCAATCACAACAGTTTTGCGATAATGCAGCTATGGATTTAAAGTTGTTATAAAATAACTGCAGTGAAAACAGAAAGGCTCACTAGTATGTTTTGCATCACTTTTCAACACAGAATTAAGTCTTCAACTGATTTTTTAATAAACTTTTCGGAGGTGAAATGGAGGGTTTTAAATGTCCATGTTCTCCATTTCAACTCGTCATATGCAGATAATACAGATTTGAACACTGCATGAAAGGTGACTTATAGACAGTATTAAAGTTAGTGCTACAACTGATACAAAGAACTGGTTAAGTTGATTATCTACATACCTACTGATCACTGTATTGAAGATGGGGAATGGCTGGCTATGAATGAGACAAACATACCAAGTGCTACTGAGAAGGCAAGTAGGAACTGTATCCCATCTAAGTCTAATTAATCTAGATTTGCTTCTCGGCACAAAATCTGCTAAAATTATTATGTCGTATTAATTTTTGCATATTAGTACACTTTATTGAATTCACAGTACATTATTAATGTTATGCTTTTTCTCTCATCTTCTCTTGAGGGCAATCTGGCCTCTTGATGACAGACTGATTTTAGTACATCTACCATATTTCATTTAAAATTAAACAAATAAAGTATTTTTGAAGAAATACCGACAAATTATTCCATATAAATAATGTCACCCTAGGGAATTAATTGGTAACTATCAATTCTGTTTATTTCCACTCTCTTCTTGATTCACAGTAAGCTAACTCTCCCAACGGTTACTGAAAAATTAAATTATCAATAGGGGAAGAAAATTATGGAGCCATATTACTTCAACAGACTGCATTCATCCCTTATACATGCCAGCTCTGATTTCTGCACTTAAGAGCCATTGTTATAACTAATTCTTAGAAGAGGGAATTACAAGGAAATACTGGAACAAATACAATTACCTACTGCAATCATCTTACCAAGATTATTGGTAATTAACTACATTACTGTAGTTCTTATAGTTTAATTCTTCTCATTACGGCTTTAAAACCATTGGATACAGAAATCCGATACCCAAATATTCTGTTCCTGTGTTGCAGAACTGAACAGCTCCAACAGATAACTTTGTTTCAGCCTCAATGGTGTATGACATTATTTTGTCAGTTATACTATTGTTCCCAAGCAAATTTGGGGTTTGTGCCTCAGTGTACCTTACGCCAATGAGGAAACACCAAATGGGAAGATCCAAACTATTTTCTTTTTATTTGCTGAAGCAAATGCTGCCAGTTAACATAAGATGCACAATGGCTTTAGACATTCTATTCACACTCTTTGCTTTTAAACTAGCAACATGCCTAACCCTACTGATGTATAAACATGTGCATGACACATTTCTTACGTTTTGTCTCTTGGCAGTACCTAAAAATGTTCATTCTTCAAGATATTCTTTTTCAAAAGGCAAGATGTAAGTAAGTAAATTTTCTTTTCTGGATACCTTTCAAAACCAAATTTGAGATCAAACGTTTACAAATTGCTGCTAGAAATGGGACTGCGTGTTTAGGCAGAGAGTACCTTTATATTTTGAAATTTACAGAAACACGAGGCAACGTCTAATGTCTCGTGAGCAGACTTCCGCTTGCACTGGGACTTCCCCTTTCCTTCTTCCACCCCACACTCCTAGACAAACCTGATCTAGAGGGTTCCTGCACTCCAGAGGAGAAATGTGCAGTGGACAGAGGACTGAAAGGGTATGGGAATCCATCCTACTGGCAGATGGATGCAGTTGGACTTAAGCCATAATTTGATTTTCCAAGATGCAACACAAAATTGCCACTTTCTAACAGCCTTCCTATTAAAGTCCGTCACTTCTGCAGAAAAGATTGGGAATTTCTTATGGTAGGAATATTTCAGATTTCACTGGGGTAGAGGGGCAGGACCCCATGAAAGTAGAAAAACTAAGATGGGGGGAACACCTTTTTTTTTTTACCTGAGACAAACCTCTCTAAGAATCTCTAGGTCCTTCAGCACAACTCTATAGTCAATTTCTGCCCAAATGAAATGGACAATAGAGTCTGGCAAGAGGACCTAGAGAGAACATATTAATCAAATTAATGAATAATGAAGTCTGCAAAAGCCAAAGCCGCAAATGTGGAAGGCTGACTGTACTTTCCATATCATACTGTATACAGACAGAAAGATCATACCTATTAAAATCAATTATGTTTGGAAAGGTTAAGTTTGACCTAACAGACATGGCAATCTTGTACTCAATGGGACCTACCTTCCAGGACCACAACCACAACCAAGAGATAAATACGCTTCTTGAACTACATAGAATCTGCTGTAAGTACAATGGACATGGAGGTAAATGAATGTTAGTACACAAACGTTGGGAAATGCCAAATCTGGAACTGTGCATGAATTCTTTGCATGAAGTTTTGTGCATTGGCCTTTGCATGTGTTTTACAGACAAGTAAGATGATCCCTCATGTTCCAATAACTTAATCTTATCTATGTTGTACCTGTCCTTCTCCAGAATCAAGATAAAAAACTGTGTACTGAGAGCTTTCCTGAACACGCCAATTTCATGTTCACTATTACAATTCCAGAAAGCCATTTTTGTTCAGGCAAATAATGTCTCATGTTCCAACCTGCATCCAAGAAACAATGCTAATATTGGTTGGTGTGACATCAGACAAAGGTCCTTCCGAACAATGAGAGCATGGTTCAGTGGTAAAACACATTGTTAACAATGTAGACAGCCCTATATTGAGCTATCAGCCCCAGTACTCAAAGAATGGCAGATGTCAGGATTGTGAAAGACCTCTGTCTGAGGCCCTGAAGAGGTGCATCAAAAATAGACAACACAGGACAGACTACTGTCAGTTTCATACCACAAAATAATTTTGGTTATTATGTCTTCATCCCACTGTCCTCTCTCCAAGCTCATGAAGGCAAGACTCAATTTTAACCCCATAACAACTATGTAAGGTAGATAGAAATGACAGTGGTCAGCCCAAGGTCACCCAGTAAGTTTCATGACTGAATGGGGATGTGAACTCCGCCTTTATCATTTCTCCTTTTACCATTAAATGCTATGCAACAGTGGCTTATCAAGCAGACAAGGGACTCAGGGAATAGATGTATGGCCTCGATGAGAGCCCTTGTTGCATGA
Source organism: Sceloporus undulatus (assembly GCF_019175285.1). NCBI lineage: Eukaryota > Metazoa > Chordata > Lepidosauria > Squamata > Phrynosomatidae > Sceloporus > Sceloporus undulatus. Next base: position 3,263,374 of record NC_056531.1, on the reverse strand, counting down.
CCTGTACAACTACAAATATTTGGTCCTTTGGAATTGCTAGCCCACGTGTGCAAACTTACAGAGCAGTGGTTCTCATACTTCATTTATAAACAAAGCGCCACACACGAAACATTTCGGTGTTGATTTTTTAAGAAAAACCACCACTGCCTTCTCTACTGACGTTTAGCCCACTTTTTAAATATTGGCACACAAATAATAGTTTAGCAACTGAACATAGATGAGAAATCATAAGGAAGAGCATGGACCAACAATACACAAGGAGAGAAAGGTGAAATATTACATTGGCTGGCATGATGTTAGCGACACATAGAAGTGCAACTGCAAGTCAAAGTTACAATGGCAAAATGAACATATGTTGTTGGTGTTGAGGAGTGAGGAATTCACTACCTCCCTCATGCAATGACCAAAGCCCCCACAAGACTCACCTCTCTCCTGTGCCACTTCTCCACAGCCATTTTGTGGCTGGTAGAAAGGGAAGGGCATCAGAGAAGTGTTTGTCTCACAAAGATACTCTCCTGGACCACCTTGGGATCCTGGAAGATGACATAGTCGCTGTGCAACTGGTTACAGGCACACAGCCAGATGCTTCTCCACCAGCGTTGGTCTCCACCAACCACTAAATGGCCATGCAGAGGGTCTTATAGGAGGACAAATATTGCGATTCTGCCTGATGCGGGATCTCAACCATTTGTTTAAATACTTATGTGTTTGGACATGTGAACATGGAAGCTGAAAATATCCATCCAAAATGACATACAATAGGTAAGTTTTCAAATGTTAAGGTGATACCCTTATTAATACAGCACCTAAACAAGATACACGTTGTTGTGTACTCCCTTGAGTTTTTTCAGTCCTAGAGGCTGACCACTTTTGTGCTCATCCACACTCAGGTGTTACACTTTCAAGCACTGCCTGGCCTCCTTGTCAATTTATAGCACAAGATCACCATAATTCAGTTCTCCCATTATTCTGGTACAAACAGGCTTACTCAAAAGTACTTCACCGTTCACATTCAGGGCTATTTCATTGCTGTGTTCCAACATTCTGGTTCCTGATTGTTCCAGCAGTAACAGTGAGTACAAGGAAAAGAGATCTCTCAGCTCTGAGTGTACTATGCACCTTACATTCCTTTTTTCTATATTGTACAAGAATTGGCAATCCCCACATATGTTATGACTTCAACATGTTTGTTCAATTTTGTCCAGCTGTAAGGTCTACAGTAGAGAATCATGCAGCCTTCTGATATAGTTGGACTGCAAGTCCCAGCAGACCTAGCCAACATAGCAAATGGTGAAGAGCACTGGGAGCGGCAGTGAACTATATTATAGAGAGCCACTTGATTCCCACCCACCCCCTAATCTATGGACTAGAAAAACGACCAAACTTGGGACCACAGACACTAAAAATGCTCAACAGTGAGCCAAAAGAGCTATTTTCCAAATATCTAATTCTGGAGACATGGACAATGTTTGCTGAATTCAGAGGCAGCATTATTAAACCAAAAAAAACAGCAATATCTTTAATAAATTCAATTAATAAACAAAACTTAGAGAGTGCAAGGTTTGTTTCTGTGCTAGCTATGCTTTGGACTCAACACTCTGTAGATGAACATGAAAAAATATTCAGTAGAGAAAGAGTCACTAGCTTGCATTCTTACTACTGCTTTAGGAAAGCATCTTCCAGAACCTACACATTGTTCAGACATGGCAAATCGTCTTCTGGCTTAAACAGTTTGATTCTAAAAACCATGTTTTTAGGTGTGCAGCTCTTCAAATGATACAATGCTAAATGCATACGTAGCAAAAAGAGACTACAACAAGAACCGTATTTTCACAACGTATCTTGGGTGTATCTAGACCAACAATACACAAATAATAAACTGTAATTAAAATAAATCTTAAAATCAACAGCTAGAGTTGGTTTTAGTCCAACAAAAGCTTTTACCATGATAAATGTGTTAGTCTCTAAGGTACAACAGGATTTTTGTTGTTTTTATAAACATTACACAAGCAGGGTTTTGAAAAGCATAAGTCCCTGGTCAGGTACTAATACTACTTCCCATTACTTTTTAGATTACAAATACACTTGAAGTGGGCATATACACCCCTTTATTGCCCACCACTCTCTACTGATCTCTAAAATATGTAAATCTCAACTCACACTTACACAAATGTCCCATAGAGTAAAATGCTCACTCATTCAAATTTCATACTTCCACTCATCACAGCTCTCTTTCATAATGGAAAAAAACCCCCAGAATGACTAAGCTGTCTGTCTCCACATGAAAAAACAGTGCCAACTTTTGACTGGCTACAATGATGCACATGTATCAGAAATGAAGCTCTATTCCTTTGAAACAGCATACCAGCGTCATGATATCTGAAACCGTCACTGGGCAAACATCAGCCACATACTACACCACAGAACTGTACAAACAATAACCCTCCTCTCACTCATTTTTATCCTTCAGTATAGCCCCACTACCTTAAATCCTCTACTAATGGTAAAATAAATCTGGGTTGGGTTTTTTGCTCTCTCTCTTTTTTTTTGGTTGCTTGTAAGCAGGACCCAAAGAGTTAAGTTACTTAGAAAGTAGCCACATATATCAGTAGCACCTGGAGGAGAGCCAGGGTGGAAATTCCACATATGAACCAGAGCGTCTGAATTTGAATAAGGGCTTCTCATCCTGCACTTCCCACTACAGTTCCTCATACCTGCTGAAAAGCTGTTGGAGGAAGGTATGGGTACCTCCAGACATTCATATTTTTTCTGTGCATGAAGCACACTGGAACATGCTTGGATGTGCTCAGGGGCTCCTCCAAATCCCAGCCATCCCCACCTGACTTTTCAATGTATAAAAGCTATGTACAATTCCTTATCTCAGTCCCCCTCAAGTTAGTCTTATCTGGTAGATTAGGTTGACAGGCAGCAAGATGACTAAGGCCACCTTGAGTTTTGAGGCTATAGCAGGTATTTGAACCTGGGCCTCTCACAGCCAAACAATACAGTGTCAGTTGCATCCCAGCATGAAAGTTCATCTCCAGATTTATTGCTTTTTAAAAGGACAAGTACTGATTTCCTCCTTTGTCAGAATCTGCATCTCACAACCACCTCCCTCTTCCATTTGGATCTCTTTACGTGTCTATCGTTCCTCTGCAATCACATGTTTGGCACCACACAACATTAGCCCACTTCATTACTTTCTTCGTTAAAAATTAAGACTTCTTGACTGGCTTTACGGTGTCGCCCACCAATTCTGAATGCAAGGCAAGGAGTTTATTTTACAAGAGGCTTCCCAAAGGTCAGTTACCAAATTTGGTCAACAATGGTGCCATCACTGCTGTCATCATTCTTGTCACTGTCAAGAGCAACAACTGTCACCTTGCTATTATCAGCAAGGGAAGGCAACTGGAATATTCCCCCATGCAAATTCTATTTACAGTTTGCATTGCATCCAAAAAAAGACTTCCAGCAGTCTCAGTTAGTTTCATAACAATCAACTGCAAAAAGAATGCTAGTTCACCTTCTTATTGGGGGCAAGGTTAAAAGGCAAGAAAGCACACTGAGGAACCTAGCTCAGATATCATAAATACAATACAGTACCACAGATTAAAATATTTATCCAAAAGCTAGTAGCATACATATCTGGTTTAACTGGTATGCAAACTGAACCCCCATACTAAGCACACTTTTCCATTAAGGAAATGTTCCCTGCTATTGAACTTGCTTTGAAAAATTGTAGACAGAATTAAAGTCCAATCCCTCGTCCTAAAATTCAGAGATTACATTTCTTTCATGTTAAGAGACAAGAAGCTCTATGCCTAGACTAAAACTTAAGGTGGAGGGCTCATATTGCACCTCTTCATTTTAAGACACTTGTCATTCAACGTATACGTGGGAGGTCAAACATCAAAATCATAGATAGAAGAAGATACTTACAAAGGATATGCATGCTGCCAGCAACAAAATTCTAACTAACAAATCTTCAAACTGTTCAATCACAAGCTCAAGTAAAGTCTTCCCTGTCAATATAAAAGGCAAACATCAGTTGTCAAAGAGAGACTGGGGAAAGAACAGGCAGAAATGCCACAAATGCTTCAAGAGCTTGCTTACCTTCCTCAGCCGGTAGTTCTTTATGAAGCGAAGGTTTCCAGGAAGCATGTCATAGGAGAGAAGGGGGAAAATCAGACAAATCTATTAGAAATAAGGGTACCCATCATTCACCTCAGCTAGACTAACAGGGTTTTTATATTAAATTACTTATATTAAACCAAATGTAACTGGCACAAGCAAGATGAGCTAAGCTGCCTTCTTTCAGTGACACAGATAGAGGAGGCCTCATGCGCCTGGCATTGTTCATCAAGTATGCTTCCACATCCTAGTAATGAGGTTACCAATTCAGCCAAGTCATCACTGCTGCTAACCGTAACTTCAAATGCAGTTCTACACACAAGGGTCAAAGGTTTGGAAGACTTCCCTGTCCTCCCCCCCCCCCCCCCCGCCATTGCTAAACCTGGATTCACTGCATTTTAATTTGTTTCAAGCCTTCGTTTTTCACAAAGGAGGGGCAATGTTGGAAAAGCTAACACTGATCAATATGTATTTGAGGAAGTAGGCTCGAGTCTAGGAAAGCTCCTGCTGCCAACTTCTTCCTTTCAGTGAGTCCCGAAGGTGCTACAAAAGCTCTCTACACTATTATTATTATTATTATTATTATTATTATTCAGAGATACAGCCATGTTAGTCTGTAGAAAGATCTTGCAGCCCCTTTGAGACTCACTGAAATATATAGATGCATCTGAGGAAGGAGACTGAGGTCTAGCAAAGCTCCTGCTGCCCATTTCTTCCTTTCAGTGGGTCTCAAAGGTGCTACAATATTTCTCTACATTATTAGTAGTAGTATTCCATCCAAATGCACCTGAGGAAGGAGACTTGAACCTAGGGAAGCCCCTGCTGCCCATTTCTTCCTTTCAGTGAGTCTCAAAGGGGTTGCAAGGCCTCTCGACATTATTATTATTATTATCATTATATCCAAATGCATCTGAGGAAGAAGACTTAAGTCTAGGGAAGCTCCTGCTGCCCATTTCTTCCTTTAAGGGAGCATCAAAGGGGCTACAATATTTCTCTACATTATTACTAGTAGTATTATATCCAAATGCACCTGAGGAAGTAGATTTAGCTGCCCCTTTCTTCCTTCCAGTGAGTCTCAAAGGGGCTGCAAGGCCTCTCTACATCATTATTATCATCATCATTATTATATCCAAATGCACCTGAGGAAGTAGATTTGAGCCTAGGGAAGCTGCTGCTGCCCCTTTCTTCCTTCCAGTGAGTCTCAAAGGGGCTGCAAGATCTCCCCACAGACTGACAGGGCTATATCTCTGAATTATCTATCTTTATGGGATCCTTCCCCATCCTCCTGCCCTGGAATCCATTCCCCTTGTGAAAGAGGATTCTGGAAGGCATCACCAATATGTCTCCCCCCCCCCCTTTTGAAACACACACCGAAGAACGTGGAACAGAGCAAGAGAGAGAGGAGACAAAAGGTGAAAGAAGCCGTGGGAGAGGCCTCCAATGTTGAAGGAGAGAGAGAGAGAGAGAGAGAGAGAGAGAGAAGGGTTGGGTATGTGAGCCCAAGCCGCTCTTTCCTCGCCAAAGGTGAAAGTGGCAAGTTTTCCACGTCAAGCGTGGAGGGAGGAAGGCAAACCCACGAGGCGGTTTGCAGAGTCAGCCATCTTCTCTCTCTCTCTGATTCCGGGTCCTGGCGGCCGGTTTCGGGCACGATGGGTCCCAAAGAAGAGGAGGAATGGGAGAGAGAGAGAAAGAGAGGGAGGGAGGGAGAGAAACCCAAACGAGGGGAAGGAGAAAAAGAAGAGGAGGAGGAGGAGAGGGATCAGATCAGCAGCACTGAGCATTGGCATCCCAATGGTGATCAGATCAGCAGCATTGGCATCCCAGGTTGCGTCCACACTGGGGACATAACCCGGTTTGATGGTGCTCCTTGGCGATGGATTCTGGGAGTTGGAGTTTGTGTGTGGGCCCCACAAACTCCAACTCCCAGAATCCCATCGCAGGGCCAAAGTATGGTATCAAACCGGGTTTGGTTCCCCAGTGTGGAGGGAGCAGGGAGATGCTCCGTGTGCTACCGTGGGCGCCCCACCGCTCCTTGAGCTCTGGACTGCTCCAAGCTGTGGCCGGTGCTCTCGTTGACGCCGAAGTAAGGCCAAGACCTCCTCCACCGTCTTGGTGTGCGCGTTCTCCATGGCGGCGGCGGCGGCCAAAGGGGGGCCTGGGCACGGGCTTTCGCTGTCTCTCTCTCTCTCCGTGCGGGGCTCCTCTTCCTCAAAGCAAGGGACAGTCCCCTCCGGAGAACCCCTTGGGAAGCAGAGCCAGAGGGGCTCCTCTCTCCTCGTTCTCCTGACTGGCTTTGGGGGGAGAACCTTGTGAGGGCGGAACGAAGGGGGAAAGACCGAGGGGGCGGGGGGACAAAGAACGAAGGCACCCCCCTTGAAAAACAAAGCCTGAAGGGGGAGGGAAAAAGGGGGGGACACACACGACGGAAGTCGCCCTTTTGGCGCCCGCCCGCCTTTTCTTTTTCCTCCTGCTGAGGGGGCTCCAAAAAGGAAAGGTCGCTCCGTCTGTGAGGCGGCGGACCGGTGGCCCCTGGCTTCCTTGACCTCTCCCTTTCCCTTCTTCCTCCCTTCCTTCCTCAGCCGGCGGCTCTAATAGAATTTATCTGGAGCCAACTCGCCGCTGCCCCTCTCGCCGCCGCGGCATGTGGACGACGCTCATTGGCCGAGAAAGGGAAAAGGGGGAGGAGGGAAAGGGGACCAGGAAAAAAAAGGCCAGGGCCCGGCTCCGTGACGTCACGCCCGTCCGTCGCTCACTCAGATTTCGCCGAGGAAGGAGCCCCAACAGCCATTTTTGCTCCCTTTTTTTTTTGTTTTAATATTCGCCCGCCCGGCCCGCGATTGACTTTGTGGTTCTCCCTTCCTTGCTGCTTCGGGAAAGGCGGGCGTTGGGAAGAAAAAGAGGCGGGCGGGCGTCGGAAGCAAAAGCATTAAAAGACAAGGAAAAAGGGGAATAAGGGTCGGGCGTTAGCGGAGTGGGGTTTTTTTTCTTCTCCAAAGCGGGAGGGCGGGGCCTCGTTGGCGCTTGAGTGACAGCCACGGGGCTTCGCCTGTGTGCGAAAGGGAGTTCCTGTCAGGTCAAGGGGGCGGGGCCTCTGTTCCCGCCCTCGCCGGCTCCATTTTTTTCTCCCTCATGTCTCCTTGTGAGGGACGTTTTCCCCCTCACAGAATAGTATACCTACTCCGGCCTGTAGGGAGCGCTTCAGCACACTTTTGGTCCCAGCACACACTGCAGCAATAACCCGCTTTGAGGCCGCTTCAGCTGCCCTGGCTCTATGCTAAGGGATTCTGGGAACTGTAGTTTTGGGAGACGTTGAGCCTTCTCTGTCAGAGAGAGAGAGAGCTCTGTTGCCACAAGAAACTACATTTCTGAGCCAGGGCAGCTAAAGTGGCCTCAAACTGGATTATTTCTGCAGAATGTTTTGGACCTATTATATTAAACATACTTTACCTCACAAAAAGCATAAATATATACATACATATATATTTCCTCTTTTTGTGAGGTAAAGTATGTTTAACAAATATGATATAATGTATAATGCCTGATATCATATTAAACATACTTTAACTCACAAAAAGCATATATATATATATATATATATACTTTCTGCTTTTTTGTGAGGTAAAGTATGTTTGGTAATATAATATGATTGTACAATGCCTGATATAAGTCCAAAACACTCTACAGAAGTAATCCAGTTTGAAGTTGCTTTAACCGCCCTGGTTCAATGCTAAGGAATGCTGGGATTTATAGTTTTGCGAGACATTTAGCCCTCCCTGTCAAAGAGCTCTGGGGCCACAATAAACTACAGTTCCCAGGATTCCTTAGCACTGAGCCAGGGCAGGGAAAGCAGTCTCAAACTGGATTAGTTCTGCAGTGTGTTTTGGACCAAAGTGATCATGAGAGAGTCAGTGTAGTGATTTGAGGATTCCAGCAGACCAGGATTCGCCCTGGGAATCTATTCAGTAATCTTGGGCAAGTCACACTCCGTCAGCCTCAGGGGAAAGCATTGGCAAAGCCATGCCAGGAAATAAATAGGATCGGTATAAACTGGAAATGACTTGAAGGCTTACAACAACAATGCTACAATATACAGTCTGCCTTCTTTGTCCGCAGATTTTTTTAGCCATGGTTTCAACCATCCACAGCTTGAATAGATGTATATGTGTATGTGTGCATTCCCAAAAGCAAGCCTCGATTTTGCCATTTTATATAAGCGACACCATTTGACTAGGCCATTGTACTTACTGGGACTTGAGCATCCATGGATTTTGGTCTCCACAGGGATCCTGGAACCAAACCCCAGCGGATACCAAGGCCCCACTGTATTACATCCCTTATCAGAAAGCATATGCTTCTCTGTACTATTTGCTGCGAAGAACATGAGTGGGAGAGTGCTCTGCTCTTGCACTCATGTCCTGCTGTGGCTTTTTTTGTTGGCCACTGTGGGAACAGGACACTGGACTAGGCAGGGCTATGGCTGATTCAGCATAGCTCTTCTTATGATCTTAAGGGGATTGTGACCCAACCTAAAATATCACCATTTATGTTATCATTATCGTCAGTAGTAACAGGAGACGTAGTAGCAAATGAGAACTGAAAGATCAAATTTCAGTGAGGGAGGAAGTTCTGTGTTGGAAAGTTATACTGTACTGTAAACCTTATGCGCTGCTCTCCTTTTGCCAGCAGCTGGTAAAGCAGCCTTTTTATTTAAATAGACATTGGATGACTGGTTGTGTGGAGGAGCCCCTTTTTTTTTTTTGGATGGGGAGGATCTTTGATCTTAATTGTTATATTTTTAAATGATGGAATAATTTGTCAAATTAATGGTGTTTTGATGCATGTCCAGAGGAGGGCAACCAAAACAGTGAAGGGTCTGGAAACCATGCTTTATGAGGAGAGACTTAGAGACCTGGGTATGTTTAGCCTGGAGAAGAGAAGGTGAAGAAGGGATATGACATCCCTGTTTAAATATCTGGAGGGTTGTCATACTGAGGATGGAACAATGGATGGAAGCTACAGGAAAAGAGATTCCACCTAAACATTAGGAGGAATTGACAGTGAGAGCTGTTTGACAGTGGAAGACACTCCCTTGGAGAGTGATAGAGTCTCCTTCTTTGGAGGTCTTTAAGCAGAGGCTGGATGGCCATCTGTCGGGGATGCTTTGGTTGAGATTTCCTGCATGGCAGAATGGGGTTGGACTGGATGGCCTTTGTGGTCTCTTCCAACTGTACGATTCTATGATTCTAAATTAATCACAATGAAAGAATAAAACAGATTAAAAAGACAATTCAGAATGCATACATATATGGAGGTACAGCAATTGCTTGCTTAAAAGATGCTTCTGCAGCAATCCAGGTTAATTGCAAAAGGCTTGGCTCATTTGTTTGTTTGTTTGTTTGTTTGTTGCTTCTTAGTACAAAACACTTCCCTGGTCTTTGACCTGTATTCATCTGGCGATGGAACCTTGTCTGAGAATGGAATGATGAGGCATACTTAGGAGTCCAGCGCCTTTCTTGCCAGAAAGAAGAGAAAAAATGAATGGAGGGACTATGCATGCAGATTTATTCACAGCACAAACAGGTTTGCAAATAGGCTTTCACTCTGTCCCCAGTACAACCATTGAAGGTTTTTTCGTGTTTACATCGGAGGAATTTAAATGAGGGCACCAGACTTTCCTGAAGGGATAATAATTTGGAGACACAGACTTTCTCTGACCAGTTTATCTCTTTTTCCCAGCAAGCTAGGTTTTTTTGTGTGGGGAGGGGGAGCTGTCAGTGGGAAGTCTTCAAAGCTGTGTAAACTGTGGAAGCATGAAGGCTTTGGGCAGATTAATTTCTGTAGCTGGAGCAAGCTACAGAAAAATGTAACAAGAAGGGAGACCAACACATATGAATTCACTGTTCCTGAGGAGCTGAGATCACAGCATGAATGCAGAGTGGCACCTTGACAAGAAAGGCAGCACTGCAAGAGGTCAGATTAATTCTCAGTGAAATCCAGTGGAATTTAATGGGAAACCATCCCATTTATTAATCTGATGTTGGAAGAAGTCACCCATGACTGAAATATATCCTTTTTATCTCTAATCTGATCCAGAAAATGTTTTAAAAGAACTGTCCAAGGCTTAATTCGAAGCAGGAAATATATGAGCTCAAGGGCCATAAAATAAAGAAGAGAGTTAAACTGAGCATGCTCAGTTGTCCCTTTGTCATGATGTCCCTGAGTAATTGCATCTATGCACCACTCATTGCTTCCTCCTCAAAATCCACCTTTTTCATGAAGCCTTGGTCTGAATTGCATCCTTGTCATCCTCCAACAGAAAACAGCCCTAAGATGTAACTTCATTTGCTCACCTTGCTATTATTGCATCTTCTATTAGTGTGATTATTTTTACCCTTCTTATACTTCTCCTCCCTTTCTTGTTTCCCTTACAATAACACTTGTATTTCTCCATTTAATTTAAATTAGATTATTGCATTGTGATCTCCATGGCCTTTGAAGAGTCTTCAGAAATGCAGCAGGTCCAGAGTGCATCAGTGCAGAGATGTTAGTGGGGAGTCAGGCATAGGATCATATTGCACATATTCTTTGACACTTGCACTGGTTTCCAAATGGTTTCTGGGTGCAGTTTAAAATGTTGATTTGAAGCCTTTGTAGCCCTAAATGGCTTGAGTCTAGGATTCCTGGGGGACCATCTCCTCCCATATCAGATTGCCTGCTTGTTAAGATCCGGTGGGAAATCCCTTCTGGGTATCCCATCTGTGTTGGTTGGGACTTCTCAGCAGCTGCATCATTCTTGTGTAACAGCTCTGCTGAACCGTGTGAGGTTCAGATGACATAATCTCTCATTGCCTTCCACTGGCTTGTGATTTTTTTCCCCCATTTTAGCAGGTCTTTACATTTTTTATTTGAAATCATATTATTTTAAATTGTATGCAAAGGATAAGAAAGCATATGAAGCATCTTACCTCTAAAGTTACATCAGGAGTGAGCTTCAGAATGTCCACATATAGTCTAAGAAATACATCACAATATTTAAAAAAAATTCACATGTGCTTCTAATACTAACTTTGTACTAGATAAGCCATGATCCAATTTTTTTTTCACACGTTATGGTGAGGAAGGAGTAGAATTCAAAATGGGAACGTTCATAGAGAACAGGAACTGGCATAGAAGCAGTCTTGATTGTTAATGGCTTAGGAACACCAGGGATTGGCGAGCCTATTAGCTCCCTGGGGCTTCTCCTCTATGAAGGAATGGCTTACTCTCTTCTGTGGGTAAAAGCAACACACTGTGCTTGGAGTCACTGTTGAAATTACTGTAATGACACTTTCTGACCCAGCCCTACATAACCTGACTCTTTCTGACAGAGATTTATTCCACAGGACACATGTCCATTTCATCCAACCCTGAGTGGCATAGATAGGGTTGCCATAATTGTCCACTTTTATCAGGGACAAACATAATCAGAAGGACGGAATATTGGAAAGGAGGCCTGGATGACATAGAGAGCGGTTCAACAGGATTGGGGTAACTAAAGCTTTTATTGCAGGGTGAAGCAAAGAAGCTCCCCGCATAGCTGGAAATGTAGAATGATTGGTTCATAGTGAACCAGGTAGTTCCACTTCTTCTCGGATCTGCTCAGGACTCTTGCACCACTTAATTAACCAGTATTTAATTTCTCTTCCTGAGTAGGGGCTTGGGGGAGAAAATGGAGGATAAAAGCCTCATTTCATTTTCCTCCTCAGGCCCTGCTCTTCCACACCTACATTCCTGATTCTTGACATAATAGAGGGTCTTGACAGATCCATTGTCTAGATAGAAGTGGATCCTTACACCAATACAATTTTGCACTTAGAATGCACTGCTGCCACCCGGTGTTCTTGCAATGGCCCATCATCATGCCAGGAATTTTGCCAGTGAAGAATGACAGTCATCTGGCCTAAGAGAAAAGTCATTCCATGTGAGAGGGTGGGGCTTCAATCAGGTTCTAGCACCTCTCACTTTAGAAATTCAGCATTGGTGTTTTGGGTGTGATATGAATCACACCTTCCACCTTTAACAGCTGCAAGCTAGCACATTAAAAATAATTATAATGGCAGCATAACTGGGATTTGGTCTGGAGGAGGACATTGGGTTGAAAACCTTCAAGTCTTAATGAGACCACACACAGGATGTAAGGTAATAGGTTTGCTTGGCATGTTGATGGCTGACCTTAATGTGTGCTGCAACAATGGAATTTTCTTTGGTGCTCAAATGTCAAGCCAGAGTATAATGGCTTTGGCAAGAGTTACGCAAAGGGCTGGAGTGTGCCATTCAAAATCCCCAGGCAGTTCATCCAGTTAATCCAAATGTTGGACCGTAATGCCCTTACTATTTCAAGTAAGAGCCTGTCTTATATAGATGTAAACTATATTTGACCCAGTGTAGCAAACAGTAGCCAATACTATATATATAATTGTGCCTCTGTGTATGTATGTATTTATACACACACACACACACACACACATATATATATACATATATATATACATGAGAGCCAGTGTGTCATAGTGGTTTGAGTGCTGGACTGTGACTGGAGACCAGGGTTCAATTCCCAACTTGGCCATGAAACCCACTGGGTGACCTTGGGCAAGTCACATGCTCTCAGCCTCAGGGAAAGGCAATTCCAAGCCTCCTCTGAACAACTCTTGCCAAGAAAACCAGATGATAGTGTTGCCTTACATTCACCATAAGTTGGAAATGACTTGAAGGCACACAACAACAACAACAAGTAAGTGTGTGTGTGTGTGTGTGTGTAAACAGTGATAGAGATAAGCGTCCACTGGAACGTACATGGGAATCATTAAACTCATTAAATTTTTTATTCCCATTTTGAATACAGGGTGTTTCCAGATGAAGCTTTTGTTAAGCAGTTGTCCTGCCTCAAACAATATTTTATGTAGCGAGCCTACATGCCATTGTCTTCATTTGTAGCGCTCCTCTGTTTTACATTGTTTTTTATTATCTACAACAAATCCTTTCAGGAAGGAAAGACAGAATAACTCACAATGTCCCATGGCAGATAATGCTAGGAGGTGTTTATATAGGAACACTCTCACTGCTGAAACTACGGTGTGCCATCCTGAGGCCATATGACCAGATTACAGCTTTCTGCTCCACATATATTAATCCCAGAAGAACTGTAACTCTAAAGTGGTTGTTTTTTTTATGGTACAGTATATGTGTTAGTCGTTTTAAAAAATAATAATTCCTATCATAACTTAGACTAGCCACTTCTCCCAAAACTATGTAGTGGAGACCCCACTGTTGAAAGAATTTTGAACCCTTTTGTTGATTAAATCACATGGTGATTAAATGGTTATAAATTTAAATAATCCAAATGCATTTTAGGGCCACAGCAACTGGAGAAGTTCTGCTCCTTTGGCTGCTGTGACAAGCAGGACTCTGGTGCCATCTCAGAGCAGGTGATGGAAAAGGGAGGGTGAAAATCTTGCTGAAAGTACATATTACACATAGCCAATTCCTGGGGGGGTTTTGCTCAAAAAATTAAAACAAACCCACACAGCAGGCCCCCTGACTGCTGCCACCACCCACTCAGTTGCCAGGGTGGCAAGTCCTGTGGAATGGCAGCAGATGGCAGCAGTTGGTCCTGCTCTTTGTTATTGCCATTACCAGTCTATGGTAGGGATTAGTGCCAGGAAGAGAAAAGCAGCAGTGGTGATGGTAGTTGCTGCTGTTGCTTCTCATTGTTGCTGCCTGCTGACTCACCTGCTTTCTCCTTTTGCCTTGCCTCCACAGTTGGCCAGAAGCCTTCAGTAGTGATAAGAAAGTGCAACAGCTATGCTGCAACTGTCCAGTGCCATCACCCAGGTAGCTGGTGTGGCAGCAGCAAGGAAGAGTATAAGCTATTATGCCAGAGTATGGAAAAATTACCTATGGACACTAGGCCCCAGAAACCCAAAGCCACAGTTCCTGCTATCACTGGCCTTGCTAAATGGTGGATTCTGGGATTTGCAGTCCAAAATGTTGTCTTTTCTGCACTCTGGCACTAGCTTCCAGCAGCAATTTCAGGAGAGATGCTTATAGCTGTGGGCGTGTTGCCAGTGTGCGATGCCCATTCAGTGTCTGGCTAGTCTGGCTCCTAGGAATAACTGGGAGGCTAACCCACTGCCTCTACATTTTGAAAGGTGTAGAAGGGATCTCTGGGTTGCAATGGGGCAGCCTATAACCATTGCCTCTAAGTATTCTTAGACGAATGAATGGCAGAACTGCCATAAAGAAGCTTGCAAAGTCAAATCCAAAAAGTTGGCTTCCTGGACAGCTACATGTCCTTGCTACAGCTTTAGTACTTTTCTTCTCTACAGCAATGCCAAAAAATATCCCCTAGCCAACTTTTTAAATCTGTCCTCCCCAAATTAAATTGCTGTCAAATGATCAAAATTATAAGAATTTCAAACTTGGAATATATTTGGCAGTATGAAACCTTTTAAATATAGTAACAACAACTGGGGTTTTGTTGTTGTTGTTGTTGTTGATTGTCTTGCTCTTTGATATCATGGAATTATGTCAAGCCCTGAGTAAGAAGCTTATAGCTTTGAACTGCCAAAAAGTAAAAAAAAGTAATAAAATTAGATGACTGGAACAGTTATGCAAACCATATTATATGCTGAGTGTATGTAACTGAATGATCCTGATGTTTGCTTATTATCTTTCATGCCAGGCAGTTGGGTGTTCCTGTTAGCAACAGGAGGTAGATAGAAGTTGGCAAGAGTCCTGAAAATACAGCCTTAAAAGGCAAGAACTGCATTTCACTGACTTCTCAAAGAGAGCTACTTGTCCCTGTCTGAATTTGCTTGTCATGTAAGCAGTGGCCAGTGAGCCAGTTTCTATGGACTGGTTGTCAGTCTTTGGATTGGTCTTTTTCTTTCTTTGCTTTTTTCCTTGCTTCCAAAGTCTTATCAAGTCCTAATCATTATTAGGAACGGCTATCCTCAATCCTAGTTTCAGAATTCCCTTTCTATCCCTCATTGGCCTTGCCTCACTAAAGTGCTATATTCTCTTTGGACATTAAATCTCTGCGGGTGTCAGCATGGAATGCTTCAATTAAACCAGTTTTGTGCACTATATTTCTTACAAGTGGATACAGCATGTATTTCATGTGCCCCTGTTGATCAGAGACAGTCCATAGTATCTGGACCGCCCCTGTTTTGAGTCTTGCTGTTTGTTGTGGGACTGGCATTTGATTAAAATTGTGTTGGTGTGAATTGCTTGCTATTTTTATCATTCTTCATGGCCCAGCACCTTTTTCAGGCTCCGAGTTCAATCTGAGTGGAAGCAGCAGTGGCTGGTGCCTATTTGGTGTGGTAAAAGGCTATACAGCCCCTGGTTTATTATGTTCAGATCAATGTGCTTAAAAATTACTGAGGGATGACTGCTTGACTGTGTGAAAGCTCTCAGACTCCTTTGGTTTTCTAGTTCTTGTATTGTAAAAAAAAGAAGAAGAAGTTTGATTGGCCTCCCAGATATAATAATAATAATAATAGCAGCAGCTATGTCATCATTTTAATTTAACTTTCCTAGCTTTGCGATTTCATGGCAAATTAGTCAGAATCCAAAGATTTGATAGGTTTCACCTAAACTCCAGCCATGTAATGATAATAACTAAAAATGCCCAACAGAGACTTTGAGGACCCTCAGAGAATGACACTCACAGAAAGTTCCCAGAGCAGTGTTTTCAGTCTCAGTGTCCTGCTTTTCTCTTTGACTTGTGCATGGCTTTTATGGACGTCAGAGGGATTTATATGCTCACTGAATTTGTCCTGACCTCCAAGCCCCTTTCTATTTTAGAATGTTTGACTTCTTGACTTTTTCAGTTATTTTCAGATGTTTTGCTGCATTTTACCTAATACCACTGTAGAAACACATGTAAAGCAGGGCCCATCTGTTCAGCTGAAAGGCTAGCTCATCCAAGTCTTTCATCAGCTGTCACCTAAACTATTCCATAAAATCACAACAGTAGGATAGAAGGGAACTGGGGCCATTTTATCATTGGGCTCCTCCTATTGTCTCCTATTAATTGCAACTCCCAGTCTTCCTCACCATTGACAACATCGACATCTGCTGGGAGTTGCAATCCAACAACATTTCAGAGGCATTTCAATTAGTGCTGCTGGTTTAGTTGTGAGAATTGGAGCATTATTTATGTATTTATTAATTTTAAATATTTATAAAATGGGATCTCAGGGTGACATGCAAGCAACATAATTTTAAGCAATTTACAATGATAAAAATAATTTAAACAGACTAAAAACATGTTAAAAGTTTAGCAAAATACAGCTTAAAATGTTAAAACAGTTTTACTCCAGGTCTTTCTGCAAAATCTGGAGCAAAAGGTGAGCTATTTTAAACAGAAAGGTCTTACAACATGAAGAAATTCCGCACTCAAAGGTAAAGTGATAGGGAAAATATTGCCCACCAAATCTCTGTGGTTTTTTAAATGATAATCCTATTCAGAGCATCCCATGCAATTAAATTAACTGGACCAATATTTTAGTAGTTAATTTAACTGTTACAGATTGCACAAATGAAATTAATTGCAACATAATTTGTTCCTCTCTTGCCTTCCAAATTCCATACTTGTTTGGAGGGAGAGAAGTTGTGGGTGTTCACATGGCAGTTATTTAGGGCATCTGATTCACCCATTATGTGCATCTGATGTTCACAGCATGCATAGTTACTAGTGTCTGCTTCCATGGAATCGGTCTCAAAAGAGGCAGGTCTTGGCATCATAAAGTCTAAGATAGGCATGATTTCAGAAGAAACACGCAGATGGGAAGAGAGGAGTCTTAGAAGCAGACAAACCAGTGAAAGGTACATTAATTCATTGTGTCAGTTTACCAGCTGGCCAATAGCAAAAGTACTCAAAGTGGTATGTATGGTTAATAGACAGAGCAAGTTGCAGAGCAAAACTACCTATCCCAACACCTGACTATGGACCCAAAGGGTTATACATTATCCCACTGGACAAATCATCATAAAGGACAGGCAGAACAGTTGTCACTTTTAATATGAACAGAACCAGAGGCATCAGATGCCTGGAACCTCTTCAAGGTTATTTCCATAGAGCAGGATAGAGAGTTAAGACAAATCAGAACAACTTGGAATTCCCAGAAAGCATTAGACTATACCAAAATAGAAAATAATTAATTGGGAGCAAAGTGTATGAGAGAGTGTGATGGCAGGAGCAGACCCATTTGTACAATTCCAAAGATGTGTGATATTGGGGCTCTGAACATGGTATGTTTCCGTTTTTTTTGTTTTTGTACTAATGCACTTGCTCCAAGAATGAGGCTCATGGGGTAAAGCCCTATGTCAAAAGTGACTTGATGGCGATAACAACAAATCAAACTGAGTGATTTGTAGTTATCAGTCTTTTAGCAGAGCCGTTGCAGCAAAGCGCCTTTTAAGACAGATGCCCACTACCAAACGTTAGGTGGCAGACACCTAACATTCAAGTCACCATGGTCACAAAAAATAATGGAATGACACAATCGGTTTTCACTGGAATTTCACAATCAAAATCTAAGCAAGGAAGATTTGTCACTAAATGTTTGCAAATGCATTAAGGTAGTTAGTTGCTCATCATGCTTTTTGAATCAAATGACCAATTAATGTTCCAAAGAAGTGAAATGGAAGCAATTAGAATACTGTAAACTATAATCCCACTAGCCTCGCAATGCTGGCAGTTGGGATTTCCTGGCTCTAAAAGCAAACCTGTTTCATATTTGGCTTGGTTATCAGGAAATCCCATACCACATGTATACAGGAGAAAGGAGGGCACCAGGTAGATGACTGTGACTGTTTTTTGAAATACTGGAAGATGCTGAGTTCAAATGTTTTTTTTCCCTAAATGTTGGAAGATCATGCGATTTCTGGTACCATTATAATAATATAATAATTTAGATTTGACAGGTATCAGACACCACCTGGTTGGTCGTGGGATAATGGCCGATTGTTACAACTGACAGTTTTCAGTGTGGAAATCTTGTGTTTTCAAATTAACTATAACATATATATTATTATGATAGCATTCATGTTGGACAGAGTGCTTTTTATTGTCAGGAGAACTGTTGGGGGAACTATGAGGGAGGCACTCTCTCATACTGGCAACCCAGTATTGGAGAGGAAGACAAAGCAGATTGTGCCCTAACCCAGGATGGTCTGTGATCTGAGCATTTCAACTCAGAATGGTGGGTTGAGGCTTCCTTTTTAGGCCAGAGGCAAGTACCCTTACAGCAAGGTATCAAAATGCAGCATCATACTTTCCTTCCCAGAAGTAAGTATCAGCCAACTATTTGTGTGGGGAAAAATATACAGAGGCCCTTAGGGGTGGTGTTAGGAACAGTCAAAAGTAGTAACAGCCTGCCTAGTGATGCCCAAATACCTGTCTCTTTAGCTCTGTCTCTTAATCTGCAAAGAATGTTCCTTTTCCACTTTTTAAACTGGGGTAAGGTGGGAGTGTTGGGTGCCCCCAACTTATTTTTGCAGAAAACCGTAACTCCTGGAGGCCACTAGGATTGGAAAAACTTTTCATAGGCTAACAAAAAACAGGGGGAGAGGCACCAAAAAAAAAATGGCCCACGAGAACCAAAGGTCACACTATGCTCATCCTTTATCTAGCCAAAGTTTTTTTAGCAGAGAAAGTGGTTTATATTTAGATAGCCACAAAATCCACATGATGGATGTTTAATTTTTTTAAGTTTTCAGTGTATGCAGGAGCATAGCTTTGAGGTATGTCAGTTACTCTTGATTATTATTAAACCTATTTTATACAGCACCAAACTTCCTCTCCTTTGTTTTTTGTGGGTTTTTTGGGCTATATGGCCATGTTCTAGAAGAGTTTATTCCTGACTCTTCTAGAACGTGGCCACATAGCCTGCAAAACCAAAGCCTTCGACTTCACATTCCTCTCCTTCATTTTTCTCCTTTTTCAGCTGAGCTGGTACTATTTCCCTTCTTATTGCCAGCCACTATCTATCAGCTAGATAGCACATAGCAACAAGAAAGGAAACAACACCAGGCTGTGCAGCCTACCAGGGATGCGTGGCCCCTATGTAGTTGCCAACTTGTGATTCAGCATAACATGGGTACTGCAAGACAGGAACAAAATATTTAAATACTTTTAGACTAAAGGCAGAGTGGCTACAGTAATAATAACTAATAATAAATCTTTATTACAGTCATAGACCAGCACAAGGAGAATTGCTACAGGTACACGCAGACAGGGAAAGACAAATCCTACTGCTTTGACTGCACAGACAAGAGGACAACTGCAGGTAGGACTTCTACAGCAAATGCCTTCCAAAGGCTTGATAAAGTGTTCTAAAAAGCATTCATCTCCTTCTAGACATTACCAGTTTTTGGTTTCTAACAGTGTAATCCTATCCGTCCTTACCTAGAAGTAACTGCCACTTTGTTCAGCGTAGCTTGCTTCCAAGTAAGCATAGGACTTCACCTTCAGTCCTATTATTCAAATATTGTTATGTGTGATGGCAGGGGAGGCTTCCCCGCACCACTGATCGCATCATTAAAAATATAAGCAAATTAACTAGATCAGTCTTGCCACCCCATACTTTGGAATGCACACAAAACACATGTGGAGGAAACAAAATACTGGCAAGATACATTTACAGGTTTTCTTGCCAGTTTTGCTGCATACCCTGTGTGTGACCTCTGCCAGCCATTCTCCTGGGGTTTTTATCTAGGTTAAATAAGGACAGTTATCTGTCTGGCAGGAAGAAAACCAAAGGAAGAGATTCTTGATTAGAAACCTGTTTTGTAGCTCATTCTTGGAAATCATTAATCTTTGTTCTTCATTCTATGCAAGAAATTTCTCCAGAACCTATCACATGGATTTTTAGCTCTCCTTCCACTGGGAAATAAACACAGAGAAACTTAATCTGTTCAGCATCAAGTGGCTGTTGTATCTGTGGTTTGAGGAGTGGTTTAATTTGCACATTGTCTTTGTTCTTGACAGTCTGACTCCCCTCCTCATCATAATGACATTGGATTTTCTTTGGTGGTACATTTATAACCTCATAAGTAAGAAGACAGAATCATACTGCAGACTGAGTCTCTCTTATATGAAATGCTTGGGACCAGAAGTGTTTTGGAATTTTGGGGTTTTTTGGAACACCTGTATTGGCATATATGTACATAATCTTGTAGATGGGACCCATGTCTAAACAAAAAAAAAATCAATGTATGTTTCATATACACTTTATACACATAGCTTGAAGGTCATTTTCTACAATATTTTTAATAATGTGCATGAAACACTGAAGCATCACAAAGCAAAGGCTTCAGTATTTCAGCCGCCCATGAAAAAAGATTTGGTTTTTGAAATATTTTGGGTTTCAGAAATCCGGATAAGGGAGACTCAAGCTGTAGTAAGTAACAATCACAGCTTAGTGGTAGACCACATACTTTGTATGCAGAAGGCCCTCGATTCAGCCTCCAGGTTGGAATGGAAAATTTATTTCTTGAAGCCCTAGAAACTAATTGCTGCCAGTCAGCGTCAACAATAGCGGGCGAGATGAACCAACGTTGAGTCAATATAACACAGCTTCCTCAGTTCATATTTGTTCAGCATTTCTTTTGTGAAGTACACCTGCTCCTTCCTTATGGTTCATTTCAGGTGGAGTAGATGTCCTTCTGGTCCATTTGGACTCAATTGTTCCATTAAAAATAGCTCTCAGATTCACAGAATTGGCCCCTCCACCTCCCACCCGGATAGGACATGGAAAGGTCAGAGAGAGGCTGGCCTTCTCTCCAGTCTTGGTAAACAAACAACTTGAGATTTGTATTAATAGCAGCAGATTTGCTTTCTCCTTGTTAGGCTCCTCTTGTGTCATCACTGGAAAAGACAGTGGAATACAATACTTCTTACGTACCTCTTCTTGCGCTTTCCCCTCCCGAGGGGAAACTAAGCCAACAGGGTGGGGCTATTATGTTTAAAGATATTACTGAAGAATAGGCTCTGAGAAAGGAGACACTCCAGTTTGTATTCTGTAACTATTGGCTACCACAGCCGGTGACCTGAGCAGCTCAGCATTGTTGAGAGTCTTACATGGGAAAAGTTTTCAGTGCAACATTACCATGAGAGAAAACACCTCAATCTAATAATAATTGTTATGGCCTTCAGCAGATGGAAGGCACGCTTATCCTTTGACATTTTATTCTGCATAGGTTACTTGAGTCCACCATTAAGTAATGCAGCTAGTAGCTCTCACAATGCCATCAGACAAGATTCTGCAACAGACCACTGTCATTCTTTGAAGGCTATGACTTCTGATGTGCGCTTACTAACATTCTAGTACTGTATCAATTTGCATAATGCTGGTTAAGGCACAGAATGCACCACAGCCTTCACTGTGCTTACCTTATCAACAACACCACAGTTAGGTCATTTACAAGTCCAGTTTTACAGATGAGGCTGAGATGAAATAAATCTAAGTCCATCCAGTAAAGCCAGTCGCTCAGCTTAAGTAGAAGCCAGAACAAAATCCAATATTTATCTGTATTCAAATAGTTCACCTCCTGGCCTCTGATCTAGAAATACCAGGAGTCTTCTCTGTAAAATGAAATAATGGGGAAGAGACTGCAAAGGGCACACAAAGTGTGTGTGTGTGTGTGTGTGTTTACCAATGTATTTGGGAATAGTTTTGCATATTTGTTTAATAAATCTTTGGTTGTTTTATTGATGATGTAGGGTACTGTCAACAAGGAATTTTAAGGTAGTTGCGTGAATAACAAAATATTAGTCCATTAGTCAACAAAAACTATTGATTAGATTAACGTGAATGTGCATATTTGAGAAAGAAGACTTGCAATGTAAAGAGTGTATGCTTTCTTTGTTATTAGAGAAGGGGCATATATGACACAGGAATCACTTTTAAAGGGGCCATTGTGTCTGATATGTTTGTAACAAGTTAAGAATCTATACTTCTTTTGAGTATTTTTTCTCTATATATATTCAATTAAATAATTTCGCCTGACTTTGGATTTCTGAGCACTTATCAATTACCATTTCACGCTGAGCAAAGCTAAAAAAGAGTGTATATTTATAAATACATAAACGCCTCTGGAGTCATTACTATTTCTAAAAAGAAAAAAAAAGCAAGACAAAAGTAATCCTTTTATATTTCTATACTTCTTGAGTATCATGAGAGGCTCAATCATATTCATCACAATTTCAACAGTATTTTGCGGAGGACTTTTGAGCCCAAACAGGGTTCCATTCTTCTTCAAATTTTCCTAGAGAGTCAAATTTAAGTAAATAAGTTAATTTATCCATTTCTAATAAATCATAAACTTTCCAAATCCAATCCAATATTGACCGGGTATGTTCTCCTTTCCAATATTTGGCATAAGCCAGCCTGGCCGCCGTTAGCATGTAAACTAAAATTTTCCCGAATTTCTTTTCTAACTCTTGCTCAAACATCCCTAATAAAAAGGTTTTTGGTCTATTTTCTAATTTTGTTTGTATAATCTCTTCAATAGCGTCTTTAATTACTTCCCAATATTGTTTTGCCTTTGGACATGTCCACCACATATGAATTAAAGAACCTTTACTCTTCCCACATTTCCAACATTGATCATCAGCGGTTTTAAACATATGGGCATGTACCACCTATGTTGCATCTTATGAAATTGTTCCCTGAGGTCTGTATTTACTGTGCATTTCAAGTGTTTTTTCCAACATCTATCCCAGTCCTCTAGTGGAATATTCTCCCCACAGTCACTTGCCCATTTTACCATACAATCTTTTATTGTTTCCGATTCCATTTCTATATACAGTAAAACCTTATGCAATTTGGCAATAACTTTATTATTTTCTTTAAGTAGAATTTTTCCTAACTCCGTTTCTTCTGGATCTATTCCATAAGTCCTCATATCCATTTTATATCTTTCCGTCATCTGTATATAGGAATACCAATAATAATTATATCCCTCATCTATCCATTCTTCTGGTGTTTTTAGCCTGTAAGATCCATCCTGGTTTTTCCTGAAAATATCCTTGTAAGTAGCCCAACCATTTGCATTAATTTCTTCTGTACGGAAAAAAGCCTCATTTTAATTTTACTTTTCAACTGTTCCTTCTCTATAAAGTCCCCCACTTTGTCAGGCCTCACCTAGAATGCTGTGGCCAGTTCTGGGCACCACAGTTCAACAAGGATGTGGACAAGCTGGAGCGTGTCCAGGGGAGGGTGCCAAAATGGTGGAAGGTCTGGAAACTACAAAGCCTATGAGGAGAGAGTTAGGGAGCTGCGTATGTTCAGCCTGGAGAAGAGAAGATTAAGAGGTGACATGATAGCCTTGTTTAAATATTTGAAGGGATGTCATATTGAGGCTGGAGCAAGCTTGTTTGCTGCAGCTCCAGAGAATAGGACCCGGAACAGTGGCTTCAAACTATAGGAAAAGAGATTCCACCTAAATGTTAGGAGGAACTTCCTGACAGTAAGAGCTGTTTAGACAGTGGAACATTTTCCCTTGGAGAGTGGTGGAGTCTCCTTCTTCTGAGGTTTTTAAACAGAGGCTGAATGTCCATCTGTTAGGAGTCCTTTGATGGTGTATTCCAGCATGGCAGAATGGGGTGGACTGGATGGCCCTTAGAGGGGGTCTCTTCCAAATCTTATGATTCCATGTGTCTGTGAAATACTCTGTGTTAAAATGCTATAATATTCTGGGGTTATTTTAGCATTCCACAAGGTATCCAGGTTTGTCTGTTCTAGGAAAAACACTGTAATCTCTTGTGGCATACATTTTCTGACAGTAGAGACCCTTTTTGTCAGAGATATGCCATTAGAAGGCTGTCTGATTAGATAGTGCATCAGGCCATCTAGCAAATTCACCTAGGGTTCATCCCGACTGGTGAGTTGTGCCAGTTTATATTGCGTCATGGAATGTTGCTTCTTGATGGAACTTGTTGCTTCCTCATCCAAACACTCTCCTCACTTAAAAAAAAAATACAAAACAGAATGGTGACACATTTCAGTTCATTTGCATTGCTTGTAACATGAGTTGTCACGTGGCTGTTTCCAGCCCCAGTCCCCCAGATATGTTTCCAGATTGTTGCAATCCTCACATGGCATTCTTCTATTTCGCCAATGGTGTGTCCTTGATTTAAAAAATATATATTAAATTTTCTCTAGAGAGATACTACTATAATGCTAAATATCATGAACACAGGAAGAGTGTGAGGGATTAGACACACCTACTTCAATCGTTACAATTCACCCTACAGCCAGTTTAAAATATACCTTTTGCGTAGAAGCAACATTTGTTGTTGTGTGCCTTCACATCGTTTCTAACTAAAATACTCTGGCATATTTTGAAAAAGGAAGGGAAGCAGACAAAACGTTGTGTGAGTAGCAAAGTGTAATTGGGATATTTACACAAAAAAAGTGGGACATAACAGCAACCAATACTGCCACCTCCTGACACATTTGTCCTGTCTTGGAAGAGCCCCTAGAAACCCTCTGTCCCCTTATCTGCTTAGGCAACATGATTACAGGACCTAATAATACCAGCCATCCCATCAGTGGTTCATCCACCAGCTCATCCTCCAATATGATATATGTCGTCACCTGCCAAGAATGCCTTCTGTTGTCTTCACTGGACAAACAGGTCTGTGAAAGAACACAAAGCTTACATTAAAAAATGCCAAGTTCAAAAGTCTGGTCGGCTAATTTTTCACTCTTCAGTATACCATGCTGCTGATGTCAGAGTATTCATTTGGTCCTGGAAGCCACTGAAGCCTCTTGCTAGAGCTAGGATAGCAAATGTGTTCCTATTACATTTGGACTTAATGACCAATGTGGCTCCCTCCCCAGCAATTAAACCATCATAATTGGAATGTTATTATCATCACATGCAACTACTGTTATGAATGGATCACACTGTTAGTGTTTATATTTGGGATCCAAACAGAAAAGTTAAAGATCAAGTACTGTCCATGGACTTTCATTGCCTTTTGGATCATGTAATTTCTTTCAAATTCAGGGCCAAATTTAATTTCAAATAAGTTACTGGAGAACTGCAAAAATATGGTGTCATAGGGTGCCTATCTGAAGAAGTCCAAAGGACTGGACTGGATTGGGTTCAGCCACAGATCCTCAGCTTGTTTATAGCCTGTGGTATTGGTGAGATAGGAGACAGATCTACCAAGGGCAACCATGTACCTGACAGATTCAAGTCCATTAAAATATAATCCTCAATAAAATTGTTTAGGTATCTCAGGATTAGAGATTGGTTTCTGTTGTTTTAAATTTTTATTCATTAGGTTTCGATGCTGATGTGTTGTTGTGTGCTTCAAGTCATTTCTGACTTCCATTGACCCTATCATAGGGTTTTCTTAGCAATATTTGTTCAGAGGGCTTTTGCCATTGCCTTCCTCTGAAGCTGAGAGAGTGTCACCCAGTAGGATTCCATGGCTGAGTGGGATTGGGATTTGAACCCTAGACTCCAAAGTCACAGCCCAGTGCTCATACCCTGCACAACTGTAGCAAGGATGACAAGACTTTGGCCTACAGGTTTGGACTACAACTTTCACAATCCTTTACCAATTAGGCCTGATGGGAGATGCAGTCCAAAAACTTTTGTAGGACCACACATTCCCCACTTTTATTTTATTAGGAGGCTGCTGTTACACAAAACCTGCCATCACCAAAAAGGCCACCAAAAACGGTTTTGCAAGCACTGACAAGTGTTCTAAATGGATTTTCCATGAACATTACTCTGATTTCATTTGCAGCACATGCTTCTAAAATAAAACCTTTACTTTGTTGTTTTTAAATAGGTAATTTGATATAAATTATTAAAGACAGATGTTACTGGGTGTGTTTGTGTGGACTGGAGTGGAGACCAATGGGGACTTCAGCACAGAGCAAATCATATTCCTCAAGGAAGCATCAAGAGGACCTTAAAAGGCAAGTGAACGAACTGAAGGCAAAACTGTATCTGGGGTTGGGGGAGTGGAGGATGGCAGTAATTTTAGCACTGATAGATTACTGTATGCCTTTTGGATGAAGGGGAGACATTTCCCAATTGAGATTGGAAAGGCACAACCTTTCCTCTTGGACTGTGATCACAAACTCACTTACTTGGGAGTAAGTCACATTGGTTGCAGTAAGACATATTCCCAGTGAGCATGTACAGTATTGTGCTACTCTTTAGGCCAGGGGTAGGCAACCTGCGGCCCGTGGGCCGGATGCAGCCCGGCGAGGCCTTGGGACCGGCCCCAGCCCAGTCCTGCTGCCAATTGCCGCCTGGGCCTTTGGGGGGCAATTGTTTATAGAAGCCTCAGAAACATAACATTTTTTTAAAATCAGCAAATTTTTTTGCATGTCCTCCATTTTTTATTTAAAAAGTGCCCTCCATTTGAAAATTTTGTCCTACATTTGTCCTGGTTTATTTATTTATTAATTTTTTTAAAAAATTATTTAATTATTTATTTTTTGGCTTTGGCCCCCCAGTTGTCTGAGGGACAGCAACCCGGCCCCCGGCTCAAAAGGGTTGCCTACCCCTGCTTTATGCAATGTTACTATCATTCTCCTCCTCCTCTAGATCAGTATCCTCCCCCTCAGCATCCTTCAGATACATTATAATTCCCATCAACCCAGGCAGTATGACCAATGGTGATGGCAACTATAGTTAAACATATAAGGAGGGCATTTAGTTGGAGAAAGCTGCTCTATGTCCTAATGTGACCCCTACACATTTTTAATGTCAGGCTCCCTTGCTTTTAACACCTGAAGGTTCAGCGTATAGAGACATTCTTGAGAACTGTCTAACTGTGCCTACAATCTGCCTAAACATTATACCCTTTGACCAAGAGATCAGCACCATACTTCCAGATACGTGGGGCTGGGCTCTGGATTTCTCACCAGTGAATTTGGGAAAGTGGAATATCCCAGTTGGGCCTGCTCCTATGCCTTTGAGAGTAGTTCCAATTCCAGAAATTAGTGACTCATCAACCATTCTCCACTAACATTAAGACCAGTATAGCATAGCAAACTATTATCATCTACTGCGAGTAAAATATCTTGGGAGGACTGTGAGGGCTTAGCCCCAAAGTTTCCAACCCTGTTAACAGAGTTTTGCACAGGCACTGAGAACAGGTTTGAGGCTATCACCTGGCTTCAAGGAATCCCTACTGATGTGATTATATCACTCATTTGTTCATCCACCCCCACTTACTCACACAACACTACTGTTTAATGGAGAAGTGAATGACTCAGAGTTTGCTGGAATCTTCTTAAGCTTGAGGAAAGAGCTGATAAACCTAAGTGCTGAAATTGCCAGTGCTTCTAGAGAGCGTGTTAATTGAATACAGAATGCCTGAGGATGCCAAGCAGAATATTTCCAGACAGATTTTTCTGCATGTCTAGTGCTCCACCACCCCCCACCCCTTTAAATTTGTCTTTCTCTTGGTCAGCTCTTGGGTATCTGACATTTCTTGGCTGACCAAAAGCTGCACTTATTGCATGGACCCTTGCCAAGGTGTCACTCTTGCCATGTGGGTTACCTGAGGTGTATGCATATTTGCATGTGTACCCCCAACACCTGGATACCCTGGTTAAGTCCATGAGACTCAAGAGGTAAGGAATACCCCGTTCTGATACTTCCCTCCAATAAATCACATCAACAGCAAGGTGGGCTATTGTCAGTGGGGTAAGTGCAGACCAGTTGTGCAACCTTGCTCCAAAATAGAGGGTGTCTTGGCAGGAGAATGCAGCAGACATGATCAAAGATAGTGTTTGCCTTTCAGTAAAGAATATCTGGGAAAGCATTTCTGTTGTTGAAAGAAACAGGTATTAAGACTTTTATAACAGACAGTGCTACTATTGATGGAGCTGAAGTGGCTGGCATGGAGAAGCGTGTTGAGACCGATGCAAGTGGGGCACACAAAGCAGGTGTTGAAGGAGTAATTCAAATGTTTGGTGGTGGAGGTTCCAAAGGCCCATGTCAAGAGGCTCTGTGGCTTGGATGGTAATAGAGATTGAAGGCCAATGGTGGGAAGGAGAGACAAACTGCAAGGATGAAAAAATCAATTATGAACTGGATATCTCTAATAGGACAGACTTCTGACCTTTCAAAAATGATCATAATTCAATGCCAAATAGTCTCAATATTCCCCAGATTGCTTCAGGAAACCTGGATCATGTATATCAACCTATGGTGAGGGTGAATGAGATTCCTGGGATCAAAATTTATATTCTTGGTACCAGAACAAGCGAGGAGGAGGATCTGTTTCCAAATCACATGAATTAAGAGATGTAAGAGATTATTTTGGTTTCCCCTATTGCTGCTCTTCACAATATCAAGATCAGAACCTTTCCTGGTATTGAGGGTGTGGCTACTTCTTAAGAGGAGCTTGACAACTGGAGTAGCAGAAATGAATTTCCCAGTGAACAGAAGATATAATCTAACTGTCCTCTTCTTTGGTGGACACAGTGATCTGCACATCTGAAAAGGTTTTGTGGTGTTGAGACTGTTCCATCAAAGGCTGAGGATGGAAGATCTGTGAAGGAATATAAATGGCACTAAAAGCATCCTCTGTAATTCTGTTTCTTCTACTAGGTGTTTCACAGATTTCTTTTCCTTCTTCCTTAGACTTGGACAGATCAGTCTGATGGTTTGTCCTTTTGTGCTGGACATGTAAGACTGCAGCCAATGTACTGCCCTGAAGTCAAGGGCTGTATCAAAGAAGGATCAGTAGCTCAATATCAATGGCAGTCAAACTTGGGGCCAAGAGCAGTACTTTCAAAACTCCAGTTGACTTGGAAAGATCCATTGTCTTAGGGGGATTCAAAGACTCATAATAAGATGCTAGAGCATGAGTTTGAGTCAGGTGGACCCATTATATCCTGTCTGGCTGGTCAAACCATGACAAATGCAACAACTGCCTACAGTGTACTTCTTTCCAAAACAGAGGAGACACTTTTTGTGGTTATTTGTGAATTTTTCCCTTTATGCTGTAGACAGCGTTGAAATAAAGGTCATGAAGCCATAGTCCTCAGAGGCATTATTCCTTGAAGTGGGAAATGACATGAAGAATCATGAAGAGAACACAGTTAATTAAACATAAGGAGAAAAGAGAGTGTAACTGAATAACAATAGACAAAAAGATACTACAAATTGGTTGCTGAAAAATCCCAGGAGAGCTTTACAAAAGGTGCTACTATTGTGGCAGATGAAGAAGAACTCAAAGTAAGGCAACTGAAACATGCACATAAGGAATGAGGGATGAGGTCACTGCCAAATCTCAGCTATCTAGTTTCTAGACGATCCCAGGAGCAGGTGCAAAACCCAGTATGTGTAATGCACAAATACCACGTTATAGAATACAAGTTATGAGAGCAGGACAGTGAAGAAAGTGGATAAAAACAAAATCAACACATTTGAGATGTGGTGCTGGAGAAGAGTGCTGAGGATCTCATGGATGGCTAAAAAGACAAACAAGTAAGTCTTTGAACAGATCCAGTCTGAAATCTCCCTGGAAGTCAAGATAATCAAATTGAGGTTGTCGTACTTTGGCCACATCATGAAAAGGCATGACTCACTGGAAAAGACAATATATAAAGAGAGGAAGAGCACACACTAGATGGACAGAGTCAATTAGGGAGGCCATGAGCCTGAATTTTCAGGACCTAAGCAGAGCAGTGGAGGAAGGTTTTGGCGGTTTCTCATCCACGGGGTCACCATGAGTTGGGGTTGACTTGAGGGCAGTTAACAATAGCCTTGGCACATAGGAATCAAACTAACGTCTGGCTTAGGAAATAACAGGTTTGCACAATCTATTTTACTTTCTACTAGAACCGCCTAAACCTATCGAAAGGAGCCAGATGAAAACAACATCACCTTACAATTCAGGAATCTGATTGCACGGACCAAACAGAGCTCTATAGAAAATTCACTCATGCTTACTGAAAGCTTCTTTCTTTCAGCCATGTAATTTAGAAGGAGGGGTATTAAGTCATTTTCTTGGTGCTATAGGAAAATAATTGGGAGTCAGAATTTCTTGCTGACCTAGTGCAGGTCACTCAGAGCTCAACCAGTACATTCCACTTTTCTTCCTCTCCCATTTAGGTGGACTGTTTTGCAGAATCCCTGTTAATTTCCATTGTGTTTGCCAGTACATGTGTAGCAGGCTGGGTTGGGGATGCTTTTTATGACGAGAGATCCTTGGTTCCTATGAGTGACAGTCCCATTATGCAGCCTTGTGTCAAGATTACAGGTTGTTCTCATGTAGACTTTACGTCAAGTCTGGCTTGACAACCGATTCTTGACGTTGGTAGCTCAAAAAGCCAATT
This sequence comes from Sceloporus undulatus, assembly GCF_019175285.1. Classification (NCBI taxonomy): domain Eukaryota; kingdom Metazoa; phylum Chordata; class Lepidosauria; order Squamata; family Phrynosomatidae; genus Sceloporus; species Sceloporus undulatus. The sequence goes on along the minus strand of NC_056531.1, from coordinate 3,232,868 downwards.
CCTAGTTATGATTCCAGGGGGAAAAAATAGACGAGGAAAGCATAAGGAGCTTTTGACAATGAACAAATGTGAGAAAACCACTGTGAAAAACATATTGAAAAGTAGCTTGCTGACTGATGTCCTTAAATAGATCAGCACATCTAGGAAAACAGACCTAGTGGGAGAGGAAACCTTGCCCCCCTCCACATAACTGCCATATATTAATGGGGTGGGGGAGGTTTGCTACTCATGCACTGATTCAAAATGTTTAAAGAATATCCTTATTCCCTTTAGGCCATCTGCAAAGTCCTAAATTGGAAAAGCAGCTCTAGTGCTCCAAGGTCACTTATGTTGTTTCCAAAAATATCTTGAAACAAAATGCAAGAGGGGCACTTTGTTGGATGTTATCTGGACATATAGAGTTTCAATCAAATTCTTCAGGAAGTGTTAGAATAAAAGCTGGCCACTTGTTTTGACATAGTTAAGTCACGGGCAATGCAGAAAAAGCAAAGTAGTAGTAGAAGGAAAACCCTTACGTTTCTTCCAAGACCAGAATCAAAAATGAAAAGCACTTACCTTTTTCCTCCATGTTCATTTTCAATTGAACTGCATATTATAAGGACATTGAATTTAATTAATTTATTTCTATCCTGCCCTTCAGTCCCAAAAGCTCCCAGGACAGCTCACAAGAAACGTAGTAAGACAGTCCCTGCCTTCGGGCTTACAATCTAAATTTAAGACACAGGACAGTCAAGGGAAAAGGGATCGGGAGGGAGCAGGAGAGAAAAGCAAGTTAAATGCTGATAATTATTATAATGATATTAGAAAGCTAATAATGTGCATCTGGGCCCAGGCATGATGATGAGGGGCTTCTTACCCTTCTCCCTCTGGGACCAGACCAGTGGCACTTGGATGTTGGAGGGAGGGGCTCTGAGTGATAAGTATTTTGTTTTTTGAAGGTGTTCCAAATATCCGACTGGCCAGTTTATAAATTGATACAGTGTTAGAGTGGCTTATGGGACCAGGCAATGGGATCCTCGTAGCCCCTATGCAATCCAATCACCCCACAAGCCCCTATGTTGCATGTTTCATAGATGGGATATACTGGGAGCTGGGTTGTCAACAGCCATTCGGGGCAACATTTAAAAGAACATTTGTTGAGATGAACAAACAGAAAGCTGATTGCATCTCCTATCAGCCCTAGCCAGCATAGTTAATGGCAAGAGATTGTGGAAGCTGCAATCCAGCCACTGCCGGAGGGCCATACATTCTTCACCCCAGTCTACACAAACTGACAGCTATCCTCTTGGGTTTTAGCCTTGCCCAGTCCAACTTGGAGGTGCACAAGATTGCATCTAGAACTCTTTCATGCAGAGGCAGCACTCTATCATTGAGCTATGGCACACCTGGGTAAAGCACAGAAGCGTTCTGGGAGTAAGTAAGTCTTTAAACCTATATACACACGTATCTGGGAGTAAGCATGTAAAGTTCTGAGTAAACATGCAAAACATCACACTCTTACTCTCTCCTATATGATAATGTTGTTGAATGCCTTCAAGTCATTTCTGGCTTATGGCAACGCTAAGGTGAACCTATCATGGGGTTTTCTTGGCAAGATTTGTTCAGGGGTTTGCCATTGCCTTCACTTGAGGCTGAGAGCATGTACAACAAAGCAAATATGATATAATAGGCATCACTGAAACCTGGTGGGATGAGTCTCATGATTGGAATGTGGAAATAGAGGGGTATAACCTTATTAAGAGAAATAGGCCAAACAGGAAAGGAGGAGGAATAGCACTATATGTCAGAGATATTTACACCAGTGAAGAGATACAGGACATCAATCATGGAAGCCAGGTGGAGAGCATCTGGATAAGAATCAAAGGGGAGGGAAACAACAAGGATGTTACGGTGGGAGTCTACTACAGACCCCCAAGTCAGACTGAGGAATTGGATGATATCTTTCTAGAACAGATGACCACACAGTCAGAAAAGAGAGATGTAGTAGTGATGGGCGACTTCAACTATCCTGATATTTGCTGGAAGTCAAACTCAGCAAAATCCTCAAGGCCTAACGAATTCCTCACTTGCCTGGAAGACAATTTCATGGTCCAAAAGGTGGAAGAGGCAACAAGGGGGTCAGCTATTTTGGATCTGATCCTAACCAACATGGACGACTTGGTTAATGGGGTGCAAGTGGTGGGATCCTTAGGTGGAAGTGACCATGTTCTCCTGGAGTTTGTTATACAATGGAGAGGAGAAGCCAGGCAGAGTCAAACACACATTCTAGACTTTAGGAGAGCGGATTTCAGTAAACTTAGAGAAGTATTGAGGGTGATCCCATGGTCAGAAATACTAAAAGAGAAGGGAGTTCAGACCGGATGGGAGTTTCTCAAAAGAGAGATACTGAAGGCACAATTTCAAACAGTTCCAGTGAGAAAGAAAAATGGGAGGTGTCTCAAGAAACCAGGATGGATGACTAAGGAACTTTCAACGGAGCTGAGTTTGAAACAGAACATGTATAAGAAATGGAAAAAGGGGGAAATCACGAAAAAGGAATTCAATGAAATAGCAGGCATGTGCAGGGGTAAAGTCAGAAAAGCTAAAGCGCAGAATGAACTCAGGCTTGCTAGAGAGGTTAAGAACAATAAAAAGGGCTTTTTTGGATATGTCCGCAGCAAAAGGAAGAAGAAGGAAACGGTAGGGCCACTGCGTGGAGAAGATGGCAAAATGCTAACAGAATACAGAGAAAAGGCAGAATTACTCAACACCTTCTTTGCCTCAGTCTTCTCAGAAAAGGCAAAGGGTGCTCAACCTGAGGATAATGGAGCAGAGGACAGAATAGGGGAATTTCAGCACAGAATAAGTAAAGAGATAGTAGAGGAACACCTTGTTAATCTAAATGAATTTAAGTCTCCAGGACCAGATTAACTCCATCCAAGAGTATTAAAAGAACTGGCAAATGTAATATCGGAGCCATTGGCAATAATCTTTGAAAACTCCTGGAAAACAGGAGAGATCCCAGCAGACTGGAGGAGGGCAAACGTTGTCCCCATCTTCAAAAAGGGGAAAAAAGAGGATCCCAACAATTATCGTCCAGTTAGTCTGACATCAGTACTAGGAAAGATTCTGGAGCAGATCATTAAACAGAGAGTCTGTGAACATCTAGAAGGCAATGCCATAATCACAAAAAGTCAACATGGGTTTCAGAGAAACAAGTCATGCCAGACAAATCTGATCTCTTTCTTTGATAAAATTACCAGCTTGGTAGATGAAGGGAATGCTGTGGATATAGTATATCTTGATTTCAGTAAGGCCTTTGACAAGGTTTCCCATGATATTCTTGCAAACAAGCTTGTAAAATGTGGGCTAGACAAAGTAACTGTTAAATGGATCTGTAATTGGTTGACTGGCCGAACCCAAAGGGTGCTCAACAATGGCTCCTTTTCATCCTGGAGAGAAGTGACCAGTGGGGTCCCACAGGGCTCTGTCCTGGGCCCAGTGCTATTCAACATCTTTATCAATGACCTGGATGACAGAATTGGGAGCATACTTATCAAATTTGCAGATGACACCAAATTAGGGGGAATAGCTAATACTCCAGAGGACAGGATCAAGATTCAAAATGACCTGAATAGACTAGAAAGCTGGGCCAAAGCTAACAAAATGAAATTCAACACGGAGAAATGTAAGGTACAGTGCTACCTCGGGTTACGAAATTAATTCGTTCCGCCGCGGCGTTCGTAACCCGATACATTTCGCAACCCGAAAAAGGCTTTTCTGAAGCGCGGCTAGCGGCTGGAAAGCCGCTAGCCGCGCTTCGCATTTGAATTTCGCGCCGAAAAAACTTTCGTAACCCGAAAAAAATATCGTAACCCAGAACAGTTTTTTCCTATGTAACTTTTTCGTATCCCGGAAATTTCGTAACGCGATCAATTCGTATCCCGGGGTACCACTGTATTGCACTTAGGGTGGAAAAATAAAATGCACAGATATAGGATGGGTGACACCTGGCTGAATGAAACTACGTGTGAAAGGGATCTAGGAGTCCAAGTAGACTACAAGTTGAACATGAGTGAACAGTGTGATGCGGCAGCTAAAAAGGCCAATGCTATTTTAGGCTGCATCAATAGAAGTATAGTGTCTAGATCAAGAGAAGTAATAGTGCCACTGTATTCTGCTCTGGTCAGGCCCCACCTAGAATATTGTGTCCAGTTCTGGGCACCACAATTCAGAAAGGACATTGAGAAACTGGAGCGTGTCCAAAGGAGGGCGACAAAAATGGTGAAGGGTCTGGAAACCATGCCCTATGAGGAACGACTTAGGGAGCTGGGGATGTTTAGCCTGGAGAAAAGAAGGTTAAGAGGCGATATGATAGCCCTGTTTGAATATTTGAAAGGATGTCATGTTGAAGAGGGAGCAAGCTTGTTTTCTGCTGCTCCAGAAAACAGGACCCGGAGCAATGGATGCAAGCTACAGGAAAAGAGATTCCATCTGAACATTAGGAGGAACTTCCTGACAGTTAGGGCTGTTCGACAGTGGAATGCACTTCCTCGGAAGGTGATAGAGTCTCCTTCCTTGGAGGTCTTTAAACAGAGGCTGGATGGCCATCTGTCAGGGATGCTTTGATTTGGATTTCCTGCATGGCAGGGGGTTGGACTGGATGGCCCTAGTGGTCTCTTCCAACTCTACGATTCTATGATTCTATGATTCTATGAATTGCCCTGGTCTCCTGTCATAGTCCTACACTCAAACCACTACACCATGCTGGCTCTTGTGTCTTATATGTTAAATGAGCCTTATGGCCAAGATCCTACAATGAGCTTATAGAGCATTATGTTCCACTTGTGCAGTTCCATGTCTTCCCTTCACTCCAGCTGCTGTCAACTGTCAAGCTTTGAAAGGGACTGCTGCTTACTGGTGTGTGCATGCATGACAATTTAGACAATGAAGAAGCAGCTGGTCTTGGTTTGGAGGGGGGAAGAAATGAGCTTGTGCTCACAGATGGTATGCACCCCACTTTCCTTTCCCTTCAGAACCAGACTAGCTGCATCTTCATAATCTGAGTTGGCTTCCCCTATGTTGGCAGTCAGCAGCAATAACACCCCTCCCAGGGGCTGCCAGCTGACAGTGGGGAGAATTTTTGGACAGAGCACAAAGGGCTAGAAAAAAGAAACACACACATAGAGAAGCTAATACCTTGAGTGAGTCACACATTCTCAGCCCCAGAAAATCCCGTCATTGGTTTGCCTTAGGGTAGCCATAAATTGAACAATCATAGATTGATCTGCCTCAGATGCAGTATTTGATGTAGCATTAAAGGCAGCAAAGTGGGGGTGGTGGTGTCAAACTGAGCAACCCTGAATTCCAGGTTTAGGGAAAAATTGAGGCATAAATAATGAGATTGATTGACTGACTGATTAATTAATGAGATACAACAAACCAAGGGGTTCCCCTGTCAAATTACTGTGGAATTAAGGGGTCTTTCACGAGAACTCAGAGAAAGCAGTTCTGTGCCAGAACAATGACGAAGAGAACTGAAGTACTGGAAGGTGCATGACATTTTTAAAAACAGAATGTTCAGGACTCAGACTGACCCCTGAAGCATTTAAATGGGTTGAAGACATTCCTGCAGTAACGAGGGTCCAAAACACACTGCAGATATAATCCAGTTTGAGATCACTTTAACTGCCCTGGTTCAGTGCTAGGGAATCCTGGGAACTATAGTTTGTTGTGGCACCAGAGGTTTCTGATGTAAAAGGGTAAAAATGTCTCATAAAACTACAGTTCCCAAGATTCTCTAGCACTGAGTCAAGGCAATTAAAGCCGTATCAAACTGGATTATTTTTGCAGTGTGTTTTGGACCCAAGACACATTAAATTATAATACTGGCTGAACAACTGAGGCACCTTCCACCACCAGGCCTGATTTGTATTGCAAATGTATTGTATTGATGCTAAGCCTGCACTTCTTGTTACTTGTACTAGAGAAAATAGTTGTCATTATTTGGAACATACACTTTGTGTGTATGTGTGCTGCATTGTTAAATATTAATACAGCTAGATTTACCTGTAGGGAATAATCACAGAAGAGGGGGAAAACATGCTTGAGATACTGTATGTCAATGCATACTAATAAGTTCCACATGAAAAGCATTAGAAGGCAATGTTTTCAGAATAAAATGCCAAACGTAGCCATGCAAAGCAGAACTGCTAACAGTTATAACCATTTTGTGAATCTTGCTCCAACTCCTTGTTTGCGAGGTGCTCCATTTGTCAAGTATACAAATCAAGTTGGTGTAATTTAATTTCCAAATAGTTTGTCAATACTGTATCCAGGGATAAATGAATTGCCTAATTTCTAGGTAGTTTTAAAATCCTCTCAAGGATCACAAAGTGGGGTACAAAGTGGTTAATCCATTATGCAGCCTCACAACCGTCCTGCAAGGTAAGTTAAACTGGTATGATTAACCCAAGTGAGGTCTGTGCTTCCTTGGGAACATCTGTCTCTCAGAAGGTTTTTCAGCACAGCTGATGCACAAAGATACCAAAACTATTCAAACTCTTTGTATGATAGATGGCTCTTGACAATAGGAGCTGTGCCCAACTAGCTTGCCATGGGAGGCCAGTGGGCTTGTGCTCAAGCTTTGACTGCTATAGCTTGGAGGCTGGATTTTATTTTATTTTATATATTGTTTTCCTAGCATCTTACAGTGATTTCCTGAGTTAGTTGATCCCCTGAGGGTCATTTGGAAACTGTGTAACTTCTCAGTTCAGTCCTTCTTTTCATGTGCAATGCTCAGGGCATTTCAGATTGTTGCTGTTATGTGGACAGCTTATGCAAAGGCCTTAAAGTATGTGGCTTTATGGTTTGTTATTATTTGAAAAGGTACACAGTAACTTCCTGGCTCCATCAGATGAAAAGGTCCATCTAAGTCTACATTTGCCTATCTAGTCCAGTTGTCAGTTTCTACTTTTCAAACAAGCCATAGGTAAGACTCAAATACCATCAAATGAAGCACATAATGTCCAGACTCCATGGAAAATAAGTATGTTCCTAGCCCTTGGTCCAATGGGCAGCCCTTCTGCATGCATCTGGTGCCATGTTGAAATCAGACTTTAACATCAAGTCCATTCTTATAACTAAAAGGTCTCAAGTCTCTGAGTTTAGCCTGGCAGCTTCTTCCAGTTTGATTAAAACTGTCAAATGCATAAGCAAACTCTTTGTAGAAGTGAGTCTGTTGAATGTTGCATATCTGCCCCCAGAAAAGATCCCTATTGTTTTAAGACACCTAAAATGTACTTTTAATAGTCCCTCTCAGTGTTATTTTTAAAGCATTCTTTAGGATTTTACCAGTAAGACAGGTGATATTCCCAAATTCTTCTGTTTTGATCTCAAGTATTAGCCAGTTAGAGTATTAATGATAATAGAAAAAAGTGATAAGCTGAAACAGCTCTCCAAGGCAGTCAGACATGTGCCTCCTCCCTGATTCCTGTCAAATCTCTTAAGTGGTCGGGGAGGGAAGACTCACTGAACAAAAATCATTAAAGTCACATTATTGAATGTCCACTTGCATAAGAGCTAAACATAGCTACTTTATTCATTCCCCCCGTTTTTCCTTTCTTTGGATAATTATAATTTTCTGCTTCAGCTGAGAAAGTCATTTCTGATGTTGCTCAAGTGCGTAATCAGTTTGCCCTTCTGGAGGGCAGTGGGAATGACGCAGTGCTTGAAGGGGACCTGTGAAAAGCATCAAGCTGTGGTGGTTGTTGTAGGTGCAAAATTACCAGTATCGGGTGCAATTCAGAAAGCACAGGTCATCTCAAATCCTCCAGTGCTCTAATTCATGATTATTTTGCTTTAGGACAAAAATTATCTATATAGATGCTATCCCAAGAGATAGCAATAAGACATTGTGATGTTTGTCTGTATTTTTTAGATTACAGCTTTCGTCTTAACTAGAGTAGACCCATGAGAGCCAGTGTGGTGTAGTGGTTTGAGTATTGGACTGTGACTCTGGAAAATGGTGCAGAAATCTTAGGATCAGAGCTACACAATGCTCAGATTTTATATTCTAAAGGTATCTTCTACAGATGGAGGAGTATGGGGGAGCTCTGTTCCAAATCTTCCTAAAATCTTTGCTTTTAGTGAAAAAATGAGAAGCTAGAAAGTTTTCAGATTTAATTCTAACCACTGCTCTGATATTTCAAAAGTAGCTACTGCTGTGTCTGCAGGCTGTGTTGTAGGCTGGCTAAATGATTTAGTAGATAATAAATGTGATTTAAAGACTACAGGGGCAGATTCTGAAATTGCAATGAACCTCCTGGAGTCCTATCAAACTCCTATTTAGGCCTCAAAATACCCCAAGAGGTATATTCAGACTTACTTTGCAGCTCTCTTTCCACTGAGACTGCCCTCAGGCGCTGACTATTTACATAACCCTCTCCTCCATACATTCCCCCCCACACTTTTGAATACAGCTAACCCTTCCTTCTCTTCCAACTGTGGCTATAATTTGGCCTTAGTTATCTCCCTCAGAGGTATGACAAGGTTTCAGTAACCTGTGGGCTGACTTGCTTTGAAAGCGCAGCCATTCTATGCTGTTCCTCAACAGTGCAAGAAACAATGAAGTCGTAAGAATGGAGTCTGGAAAAGTTGGATTGGGACCACTGTTTCCAGAATCCTCCTACCAGCATGGCCAGTAGCCATATTGCCTGGGGTTTTTTGAGAGCTATAGTCCCAAACAGCAGTTCAAACTCTGCGCAAAAGCAAAATCTTGTACAGGCTGATGAGCCACTGACTTTGATCATCACCCATTCAACATAAAGCAATCAGACTAAACAATCAACATCCACATTTGAGCAAAAAAACAAACAAAACCAAACCCACCAAATGAAGAAAAAGGAAACAAAGCATACTTGCATTGTAGCAGCATCAAATTGCAATTAAAACCAATAAAAATGTCTCTATATACAGTATAGTGAGTGTCTATAGCCAGATCTTTAGAAGTTTATTTTCTTTACCCATACAAAACGCCATGAACTATATCACAATCCTCCATTTAAAGAAGGGGCTGCAGAAGGAAAGAGTGAGATTTGCCCTGGCTCCATTCTGAATGCTTAGCATAGGCCAGGGGTAGGCAACCTGCGGCCCGCGGGCCGGATGCGGCCCGGCAAGGCCTTGGGACCGGCCCCAGCCCGGTCCTGCCGCCGATTGCCACCGGGGCCTTTGGCGTCTCGCGCAAGGGGCATGGTGGGGCAATTGTCTATAGAAGCCTCAGAAACATGCATTTATCTTAACATTTTTTAAAAAAATCAGCAAATTTTTTTGCGTGTCCTCCGTTTTTTATTTAAAAAGTGCCCTCCATTTGAAAATTTTGTCCTACATTTGTCCCGGTTTATTTATTGCTTTAATTTTTAAAAAATTATTTAATTATTTGTTTTTTGGCTTCGGCCCTCCAGTTGTCTGAGGGACAGCAACCTGGCCCCCGACTCAAAAGGGTTGCCTACCCCTGGCATAGGCAAAACGTGAGCCTGATTTTAGACAGTTGCTTTTCACATTATACTTTTAAGGCACATGTCTTAGTATTGTTGTTTTTTAAGTCACCCCCAGAAATGTAAATATAATGGTTATTTTAAAAGGTGTGTAAAATTAATACAGTTATTACAGCCAGTGCCAGCTCCCAAGTTTACTGCTCTGTATGTAATGTGTGAAACCATATAGCTTCCCTTTTAAGTCGGCACCAGTACACAACTATGTATTCTGCAACCCTACTGTTCAAGAATTACAAGACAAGAGAGCAGCAAGGTCTCAGATTTGGTTTTTATGGGTATTTAAGGACCTCTATGTATCTGTTTAACAGTTCTGGAGGCTGAAGCGGAGAAGTCTGATGCCAACATCACTTGGTTCTGAGGCAGAAAGTGAACCTTCCAGCTTCTTAGGAATGTTATGATGGGAAGTAAAGTGGAGTTTCAGAGACTCAACACACACTTGTTGCATTACAGTGTGGGCAACAGGGGACTGAAAGAGAAGTGAAAAATACAGAACAGTCACATTTGAAATGTTAGATTTTTATTGTTTCTGTAACTACATTAATGAAAAGCATTCAGTTTGAACATCAACTCTTGGAAAAGATCATACAGAGAGCAAAATATTGCAAGGAAGGCTTATAACAAAGCTAAAAATGGTTAAATTTTTCACGTTGAGGCAAAGGTAAATTTTTCTAAATGACTTCACCACAGCACAAGGGCAAGGAAAGAAAAAACCCCACTCAAGGGGATTTTTGGTGCATCTATGCCAACAATTTAACAGAAGAACATTACCACATTTAAGAAGACTACAGTACAAACATCCTATTTTTCTAATCTTGAGATAAGTAGGCAGACCCATGGACCCTAGATAAGTATAAAAGATGCTCAAAGGCCATCAGGGATTCTATGTCAACCACCCATGCCTTCCCATAGGGGAAACTTTGGTAGTGGAGTACGCTTCATGTGCAGCAGCATCTTTGCAACTACTCCGTATCAGAAGAATTCTGTAAAATAACTACGCTGTGCCAAAGATCCCAAGTCTGTGATCTCAAAGGACTGTCTCCTAATGACACATTTCACACAACAAATTCTCCACATGGTAGTGTTCTGGTATAGCTCAGAGTTCACAAGTTGCTTTGTTAGGAAACAATCAAAATCTGCCTAGAGTCCAGAGATGGAGAAATAGTGTCCCAGACTTCAGAGGCCAGGCAATGAACAGGCACCCAAACCTATACAGCTCTGTAGCACAGTGTCTCCTACTTTATGTCCTGCAACAAAATCCAAAGTTGGAATTGTAACCGTTTACAGTCTGAGGACACCTTTTGTCTCAGCATCTCTGTGGAAACAGTCAGCTCTCAGCCTAACAGATGGATTTGGTTCTTGCCCTTGAGCTTATTTCAAGGCAGTAATTTCACCCAAAGCCCTTCGCCTATTAATTTGGCCTTCTAGTGATGGAAAGAGCTTTCTATCTTGGGCCCCTCTAGAAGGAAAGTTATTTTCTCTCCTTAATACAGGGAAGGGCCCAAAATGTCTCAAGTCAAATTTGAAAATTAATATCATTGTATAGAAGTCACCCTAACAATCAAAAATCTAACTTGTGTACAAATGGTTGTAAAACAGAATTGCTGAAGAAATACCTCCTGGTCAAAAATCACAGCAGCCTAATTTCACAGGACCAGCCGGTCCTCTCCTCCTTCCTGAATGACTTGACCAATGGATGTTGGGTTTTGCTGCTTTAGAAAACACTCCTTCTTGCACTCCAGCAGCAACTGTAAATCTCGCCACATTTTCACTTGCTTCAGATTTGGTCCGTGACTCACCCGGACACCCTTTTGCTTCTCTCGAAGTTTCTGTTAGTCAAAAGAATAATCAAAACCCTTTGGAAACGTTTTTAAAAAGACAATAATCAACTTGCACAGCAGACTGTGAACACAGTCAGCCCTTCATAGCCATGGATTTTTTTATCCACAGATTCAAGCATCCATGGTCTGAAAATATTTTTAAAATATATAAATTCCAAAATTTGATTTTTGCCACACTATTTTACTATGCCATTGTATTTAATGGGACTGGATTTTGGTATCCACAGGGGGGCCTAGAACCAAACCCCGGCAGATACCAAGGGTCCACTGTATTTATTTTCCATTGGTGTATTCAAGTCTTTTACTCCAAGTCTCAAGTCTTTGTAAGATACTAAAAATATACAAGTTGTAAGTCAAGTCAAATCAGAGCATCATTTATTGCTAAGTCGAGTCCAAGTCAATCGATTCGAGTCTACATCAGTGTTACTTTCCATATTGACTATATAATCGAAGTAAACTGTACTTCAGAAATTATTAAAATTAAAAATTGAACTTTGCAAGAAATTTTGTATGTAAAAGCATAATATTTGCATAATTGGATTTATATGTGAAATATTAAAAAGAAAATTTAGCAAAAGTGAATTTTTCCTTTTTAATTCTGAACTTCACAGAGGAAGACTAAAAATATGCAGAAGTCAGCAAGGGTTGTAGTAAACTCAGCTATATCAAATGTATTGTAGTTCCTTTTTGTAAAGGTACTAAAGAAAACAACTGGGAAATGTATTATTCTCAGCCAATTGCTTTATATACCACTCCAAATGTGATCTGTCAGAATGTCGTCTGCATTACAGTATCTTATCCCTGGGGTTTCCGGGGAATGTGCAGTTTATAAAAGATAGTCAAACAGCTTAAGCATTATCTGTAGGAAGCTGACTTCAGAAATGTTTGTAATTTATTTTGAGCAAACAACTTCTCATGCTTGAATACAGCAGCTCTTTGGGGCTGTGCATAAACTATTGACAGACACAAAATGTACTATTTTCTAAAAGAAGAAGGATTTTAAATAATAATCCATTGCTACCTTTCCAAGATTCTCTTGTTCTGTGATCATCCGAGAATACTGTTCCCTAAAGATGATGACAAATATACTTCATCAAAATGGAAAATAATTATTTGGCATTTATATAGCACTTAAGAGTATTCAAAGAGCTTCTCATACAACATCTCTGTGACCTTTACAACAACCCTGCAAAGCTAGGCTCATATAATTATACCAGGTTAAAAGATGAAGTCTGAGGTTTTATTCACATTTCAGCAAGCTTTTTATCCATAATTAATAATATGCACATGTGAAATAAAACAACCAGGTCAGGCAAGCCATGCATAAGTAAACAAAACCATTTTGAACTTTATAGAGACCAACTGAGGGCTGCTTCCAAAATGTATGCAGGGATGCCTTTCTTTCAACAGCCACCACTTTTCTGATGATTTCCATTTTGGTGGTCAAACCTATAGATCTATACTGCTTTTTTAAAAAAAAAAACATGCTGGGGGTAGCTTATCGGCTTTCCCCCCTTTTCTCTGTTTTGCTGTTCATGCAAGCTCAGTATGAGATTCTGGGGGGTAGCTGCTGTTTACCTTACCTGTTGTATGAAGGGATACATGGCCATAGCAGGATGGGCTAGAGCACAATCCCATTCTCTTCCCAGCTCAGTATTTATTACATCACTTACTGCAGAAATGCTGCTGTAAGCCTACACTGAAAGTCTCTGTTTCTTTAAACCCTCCTCCTAATGCCAATGCTGCTAAAACACTTCCAGCTAGTCAGAGGGCAAGAGGGAAAAGGGGGACTGGACAAACATAAAAAGTCTTTATAAAAAAGATCTTAAGTAGGCTTGTATTTTCAATCAGGAGAGCTCCTGAAACCTATGAGTTTGATTCTGATTGTTAATCACATTTTAGTCCCACTGAAACCAAAGGAATACATTTACCATGTTTAACTTTAGTCTCATTGAGTTCACTAGGACTAATCACTATATGGCAGAATTAATGCAGTTTGACCTTGCTTCAACTGCCATGGCTCAACGTTATGTAATTCCAGGATTTGTAGTTCTGTGAAATATTTAGCCTTCTCTGTCGGAGAGCTCTGGTGCCACAACAAACTACAAATCCCAGGATGGAGCCATGACAGTTAAAGTGGTGTCAAACTGCATTAATTCTGCAGTGTGGCAGCAACCTTTGATAGGATATACAAGGCTGGATCCAATCCGGGGGGTTACTTGTAGCTTTCCATGGGAGGATATAAAAGATAATCCTGCCCCTGCCTGCCTGCTAGTCCATCTATGGGATGTTGCCCTAGTGTTCCAGGCCTCTTCCATCTATTTATACATTCCTGACCCATATACTGCATGCTTTAGAAAGGGATGGGAATTGGGTATGGAGCACATCTATTTTCACAGTCCAGGGCACACATCTTTCTCATAACCTGCATGCAGCTGCTAGAATCCATGCCAAGACAAAATGACCTCAGTTGCCCCCAAGAAAACACAAAGCATGTCATCTTTCCACAGTTCTTTTAAGTTCTTCAAATGCTCTTTAGCCCCAACATACAGGCATCAGAGAACTAGACATCTGAATGTCCGTTTTTTGGCTATTTATAATAATGCCTGGAAAGAATGCAACTTAATTTTGAAAGTTAAAACTATATTTAGAGAGGAAAATTAACATTTCACATTCCTCACTACTGACTCCATGGAACAGAGAGGAGGATGAGGATCAAAATGAGGGCATTTCTGGTTCATTAGCAAACGGAGGTTCTGCTCATGGGTTGTCTGAGCTCGGTTTACATTCCAGGACTCACAAAAGAGACCTCCAGCCCCGAAAGGGTTTTGAGAAAATTTGCCTTCTCTTTGCATTCTGCATTTATTGAACAGGTTTTACTCCAGGAGAATAGCTTTCCCCCATAACAGATGTGTATCCCTACTATACATTTTTGTAGCTCATGCTCCTCCCACAATGAAAGGATGAACATATCTGAGAAACGAGGAGTCACCCGGATGTAGGACTTGTTAGGACTGGATAGAGAAATGCTGGCATCTAAACCCCTGAAACAAGGAGCATGCCAACGTCCCCTTCCTTTTCTGCTTTACCCAATCTAGGATCCCAGATACCTGACTATCCACAGTGGCTCTAATAAGTTTGGCATTTTAAATGCACACAAGGTATGGCCTGTAAAATAGCCCCCATTAAAGAGCAAGAACAGTTCAGTGACAAAAGGACTCTGCAAACAAAGCAAATAAAACAAAATGCTCTCAAGCACTGAGCTGCAAAATGCTAGACAAATAAATCACACAGTTGGCAAGTTCCCAAGAGATTCATTCACCAACTTCCACCACAGCCATTCTCTTTGTTTCTGCTTAAGTGCTAGCATTACCCCTATTCTCAACGTTCAGCTCCTTTCCGCCATTTACACAGATAGCAAATCCACTGCAAATATTTAGCGAGATGTAATCTGTTCACTGTCCCTGGCTGCCCTTCCATTCAGCTTTTATACATTGAAACTTGTGAGATAAACAACATAAACAGCATTTTGTACTTTGAACATCTCTGTAATTCCCCTTGTAGTCCTGTTTCTACAGGTGGAGAATCCTCAAAGGAGCTACAAGAAACAGGGAGAACCACAGCCTAGCACTCTGGGGAGAAGCAGAAATTTACCAAAGAGGATTCCAGAGAAAGTTAACATAGACAATTCCTTCTTGTTCAAAGCTAATGACTCATTCTCCATCTGGAGTTAAAATGTACTCCCAAGTACACATACCTGATTGCTTTTCTTCTTTCCTGATGATCTAAAGAGAGATACATTTTCATCTCACCTTTTGCTCGCTGGAGATACACATCTAGAATCTGAGAAGAAACACCTGGATGTAGACATCAGCCATCTCTCTCAGTGAAATCATCACATGCAAACAAACCTCTGCAGACTTACCATTTTCATGCAGTTAAGGTTATGATAGTGACTTTCCTCCTGAAGACACTCTTCTTGAAGACCCTTCACCTCCTGCAGTATGAAGGACACATTTTAACAAGCAAGATCCCACAAAATTTATAGGAAAAAGAACAGTTTTCAACAGCAGAATTCTTGACATCAGAAGACTGACAATTGAGGAGCAGTAAAAAAAAACATGTGGCCCTAGATATTGGAGTACAACTCCCACCATCCCTGACTGTGGACTATTCTGGCAGGGCTAATGGAAGAAGGAACCCAACACCTGCAGGACCACCTACTCCCCACCTGAAGACAGAGAATACAATCATTTCCCTTTCTTCTTTTCTTAAGAAATAAAAAATCCAAAATAACTGATGATATATTGGTCCTCAAGGACTGACACAAGTCTGACCATTGTTTGCATCTGCTAGGATAACAGACCAGATACCTGGATGTACCCCACAGTTTGGCAAATGGCCATCTTTCCCACAGTCAATTGTGCTGCCAGAAGAGAGCAAGCACAGTTCTGAGTCCCAAGGCCTGAGCATCTACAACATGAAGGCACTGCATCTTTTCAAGGAAAACCTGGGAGGAGAGGTGCTGTGTAACTCTTTCTTGCCACTATACCTGCTCCAGTGCCGAACGGTTGCTCTCCAAGCCTGCTGCACAGCTGTCGTACTGGGATTTTTTCTCTCCACATTCTTGGGTTAATTCCTGGCGGGAAAAGAGGCAGAAGACCACATGAAGCCTGTCAGCACATGGCCTTTAGGCAGATCATGTTCCTGCCCACTTCACTGTCTACCCTCAGTCACTGGCACACAGAGGTGCTTACATAAACCACAGAGATATCTGAGCCCTCCTGCTTATGGGGGAGCCTCCAGCCTGACATGCTGAAGGATCAATAGCATAAACAGCAACTTAGCTTAACAAGCCCTCCCTCCTCCACTACTGTACCTACAGCTTTTTCAATGTACATCATTGTCTCATATTTTGAACTCTTTTAACAATTAATTTCTAATTTGATCATACCACAGCATGGAGTTTGAGACAGCTGTATTAAAATGAGGCTGGCAAAATTGTTCAAATTTCCTGAACAAATAGATATTTAAATATTTTAGGGGTAAATGTAGCTAGCAAGGGGGTCTGCTAGAAAAAGGACAGCTACAATCTGGGAACTTTTCTACTCGGTTATTTGTTATATTTACATTACGGTATGTTTTCCTCCAGATAACACAAGGTGGTGCACACAAATTTCTCCCACATCCACTTTATGCTCGCCACAATCCTGCAAAGTTGATCAAGAGAGTGACTGGCCCAAGGTCACCCAAAGACATTTCATGGTTCAGAGGGGAATTGAAGCTTGATCTCACAAGTCCTAGTCCTATGCTCTAGCCAATATACCACACTGGCTTGTTCCACTAATTTAATTAGATCCACTCTACCACAATGTTTAAAAACTGCACAGGTCCGTAACTAAGACGGTCGTAACACTGGGAAAATTATTCACAGGCCCGATGAATGTGCACAGGAGCAGGCTTGCAGTAACAAAGAGGGTGTGAACATGAATGGAACCCCCTGTAAGAATGGGATACAAATATGTGTGTGTGTGTGCGCGCACGCGTGTTTGTAACCAGGCTAAAATTGTTTAGTCCAAAAAAGAAACCTCCCACAGTTTACACATGTGCAACTGATCACTGCCCCAACAGGTGCACTTTGACAGAAATGAATGTTATTTGGTGTGCATCTATTGTGGACCAGCAGAGAGACTCACAGTGATCTATAAGCAAATTTGCTCAATTTAATTTAGAGAGTGTTTGCAAACTCTTGCACCACTCTAATTAGCCCAGTTGCATTCCCTCCAAACAAGAAGTTTTAAAAATGTACACCCCCTTCACTTACCTGGCACCTCTGACGCAAATGCCTCAAACCTTTGATAATTGGAGCTAGGCTTGACTTCTTATCAGCCACCATAGCATTCAGCTTTTTCACCTGTTTGATGGGAAGAAAAGGCACTGTGTGAATATGCTATTAATTGAGCAACCAGAAAATCTGGAAGGAAGGCTAGAAATGCAAATGGAGAGGAAAGAAGGGGGAAATCAAGTCAGATGGGCTAGACAGAGAGAGGACTTTATAGGCAGGTGGACCATGAAGGCACAACTGTACCCACAGTCCTGCAGGTCTGCCAAAACAGATCCTGCTGGCTAGTAGCAGCTGCTGTATGTGGGAGGTGGGAGGAATATTAAAATAGATCATCACAACCCAGGCCCCATGAGCATTCACATGCTGGAAAATGAAAATCACCATTTCAGACATGTTGTTCAGAGTTCGACCTTTCATTTCATCCATTTCACTTTTTACTGCTGACACTCTCTCCAGCTCCTCCTGTGTGTAGCTGTATCCAGAGATACCTTTCTTGTCTTCAATTGCTTGCTGGTAAAACGGGGGGGAAAACCAGAGATCAATATAGCTTAACCTTTTCCACAGCAGTGCCCTCCAGATATTTTGGACTATAATCCCCATCATCCCTGACCACTGACCAAGCCGGCTCAAGCTGACTTTGCACTCCAGAATATCTTGAGGGGAAGCTGGTAGTATAGGTGCGGATGACAGACAACCACACTGGTAAACCATAAGTGAAATTATGGTTTGTCAAAGGTGTGTTTTTGACTGAGCTCATATGATAGTTTTAAAGAACAATTATACCTGGGTTGGCATCCTGTTGATTATTGCCAACTAGAATAGATCCATTACTTTTAAATTGTCCAGGATGAAGTAATCTGAATCTATTGCCTTTATTTATTTACTTATTTAGTATGTGAAAGACTAATGTTTGATCAAGCACGGAGGACTGAATCATATGGTAATCTTAATAGTCCCACCCGCTGCCTGTTCCTCTTTGTTTTAGAAGGAATCATGAGTTACTATTGGGTGGTGGTGGTTAGACAAGAAGGACACACTTTAATATTTTGCTACAGTGGTTTCCATATTTTGTCACAATTGCTCTTATATCGCTGATAAAAAGTGAACAGTTTTAGGGAAAAGCACATCTGTAAACAAAAGTAACTTTCTAGCAAAGCAAGTGATAAGAGAGAGAGAGAGAGAGATGATGCCATGGAATACAGCAGCAAGAAAAAGGCACTTGGTCACTCTAGATGGCTGTAATGCTGTCCTCTATGTGTGTTTTAATTTTAAGCAAGGTTTTCAGCTTCTGCTTAATAGCACGCTAGAACTAAAGCATCATGGCACACTAATTGTTTTCAGTTTAACATACAATAAGTACTGTCCCACAGCTAAGCTAAAATCTGCAGCAAAGCTAAAGGCTTCACTTCAGATACATCTTTTAAAGTCCATGTCCAAATGTCTCTGCCTCTCATCATAAGATTACATCATTCAGTGTGCCCAGGAGATGGCTGCTTATCTGCTCTCTCTCTCACACAAGATTCCACCCTTGCTTCCAATGATATATTTGGCACAGCATCCCAGAGCATCTGTATGATACCGCCTTCAATTTAACCCTCTTGTTCTCACGCTCTTCTGCAACTAAGCTTATAAGCAAGTTTAAGCACGTATAATAGACATCGTCACACATTATTTCCTTATCCATCCCTGCCTTCCTCCCACCCACAGCTTTTCTCTGTTGCTTCCATGCTGAATTTGAGACTGTAATCTTTTTGGAGCATAGACCTGTCCTCTTGTACTCTGTAAAACACCACAGAGTCTGAGAGCGATATATCACACAGAACCACTACTGTTACCACTAGTTAAAGCTTAGCCTGCTTGACTTTGCAGGAGGAGTTTCAACGCAGGCATTTCATGCCAGCTATGTACCATTTCATGGAATGGACAGGATAAGATTGGCCCATTACCAACTGCTGATGGATATCCTCGTGGCGCTGCCTTAGGAGCTCTTCTGTTCTCTGCAGGATGCCATACTCAGCTGTAATTTCAGCTATTTCCAGGCGCTTCTTTTTGAAAAGTGTGTTTTTGCTTCGCAACTTATTAACATAGCGCTTAAACTGGAAGGAGAGATAACAGACATTTGAAATGCACAGATGTTATATCAAGCATCCACTACTTTTAAATGCGCACGCACACAGAATATATATTTTGGCCCTAAACTGGGCCAAGTATTTCTCTCTCTCAGCAGTCTTGTAAAGGCCAATACAAAGGTAGCTTTATTAAAAAAAAAAAACCCATAAAATTACATTTTAAAAATAGATCTACGATATACATAACTTGTCTCAGTATAAAACATTGTGTCCCTTTTTTGAATAGCAGAGATGACAGCATCAAGAGAGCCCTCTGGAGCAACTGTATGTTCTACAAAAACTGTCCCAGGCAAAGAGCCCATGTGAAATCAACCCAGTTCACCTGCCCTCCCATGAGGCATCAAGGCTGAGGCTTTGTCTGCCTTTTTCTGCCTTCCAGAGCTGCTTTTAAAGCAAAAGCTGCAAATATTTTTAAAGGAAGAACAAATCCATGTTATCACTCAGTGTGTTCTCTATGCAAAGTATGGATGACAAGTATTTTGAAGAACAACCTTTCCTGCTGTGTACAGTTCTCAGACAAGGTCAGGGAAGATCACAGAAGTCATACAGTCTAACAATGCAGTTGTCTGAAAATGTACATTCCAAGGTTTGGCAGAGCTCAGAAATAACTAGTAAATTGGCTCAGCACATTATTAACTCATCAGATTCCCAATGTTGTCCTGATTGATGCTGTAGGCAATACTATTATTTAACAAGTTAAAATTTTAATACATTAGAATTTGTTACAGTGAGTGGGTCATCCTCTGGCGGATTCAGGAAGACAGGAAGGGCCTAAGGAGGAAAGGGGATTCGGATTGAACAAAATGCATCACGTGGCTCTGTTGCTAGGCAGCAGAACCCAGCAAAATAATAGATTGAAAGCAACTGAAGACTTGGAATTAAGAAGCATTTGAAGAAGAATGTAAAAGGGAGAGAAAAAAAAAGAGTCCAGATATGGCATGGGAGAATGATTTGTTTGCTTAGGCCTTAAATTGTCGAGACCATCAGAGAATATCCGGCCTGTAAGGCTGGTGTTCCCACATATTGGCTTGTGCATCTTTCTTAGGAGTGATGTTGTGAACTCTACAGTTCACTGCCATTTCTTCCCCTGATTTCTACTGTATTGTACATTATTGGGTAATATATTAGTGTATAGTACTGTATAATATGTATTATATTCAAATTCGTCTGTATTTCACAATATACAATATTCAGTTTGAGTTGAGCTGCACCATATCCTTTTGTACTCCTTTAAATATGTTTACTGTTGCTCACAGAGTACTAGGCATAATTACTTTAATTTTCCCTCTTAACTCCATCAATATTTCTTCCTCTCTTGGTTCCCCCTACTTCCCTCCTATCCTGCTTTCCACCTACCCCCTGATTCAGTGGGTCATGGACTTGTAAGAGTCTAATGAAGTTGGAGCTATTAGTTTGGAGTCAAAAGAGTCCCCATATCTACTTAAAATCCCATTAACCCCTTTGCAATCCTTTAGTGTGTTTATCATGTCTCAAATGGAGCAATTAGATGATTGAGAATAGAGTTTTCATTCCTTCTCCTCCTCTCTTGGCTTTTCTTTCTTGCCCTTTCTGCTTTCCACTGATCCCCTTCTTCAGTGGATCCCCTGCTTTGCAAGCTTGGCATTTGCAGACAAAAGGTACAGCTAACAAAAATTTATAATTTCCCAAGTTTGCCTATATTTTTTTTCTTTTTAAAAAATATACTCAGATGTAACTGCCATAGAGTTCTACCAAGTCTAATTCCTTGGGTTGCAAGAGATGCTGTTAAAAGATATTCACGCCAATGCTCCCCCACCCCCCGCCGTTGTTATAATGTGAAACCTTGGTTTTAATGTGAGTGTGCTGCAGCTAACAATCTTTAGTATCACCGTTTTAAAAACATAGGCTGAGTAACGCTAGATTAATTCTTTCTCCATTGCAACTCTAAAACCACCATAAAATGCTAATTACAACAAAAGAGAGAGGCTGGAAAGGAAGCCTGATTCCAGCTGATCCATACACAAACCTCCAAAACAACTTTCTATGTCTCTGCTAACTCTTGAGAAATTAATTTCCAGGGACTTTATTAGCCAGACCATGCTACCTCCGGGCATGAAGATCTAGCAAAATTCTGCATTTGGTCCCAGTCATGATAACAGAGGTTTAAGAGGTAATAGCCCAGCTAAAGTTGGGGAAGGCTCCTAGAGAAGGTATTATTCCCCAAAGGGGGCCAAGACTAATCCCTCTATCACCCAATTCACTTGCTTAATATAGTGAACAAACTTCATGCTAGACATTTACTCTGGAAACCCTGGGACTGACTTGATCAGGAGAACATTTCAGCAGAATAGCAAGTGGCTTCAGGATTGACAGTTCCACCATCAAAGAGGATTTGATTTGACATCATTTGATGGAGAAATATAGTGCCAGGCCTCCTGGGACACTCTACATCGCCTTTGTTGATTTTAAATAAGCATTTGATAGTATTCCTCAGGAAAGACTCTGGGCAAGATGGAAGGCTTCTTCCCTAGACTGCAGATTATTCAATTTATCTGTAAACTGCACGAAGATAACTTCTTGAGAATAAGACATAATCCACAGGGACAAGTGTCAACCTTAGCCCAGTTAAGAGAGGAATAAAATGGAGGAAGAGGAGAAAAAGAGGAGCAGGGGGAAGAAAAGAAGTGGAGGGAAGAGTAATCTCCAATAGAGCTGCTTTAAGATACAGAGACAGAATTCATTTAAAGTCTAAGGAAGATCATGATAACCTTTCTCTGAATAAAATCCTCCAAGAAGATCCTATGGTAGAGTCAGCGTAAGTTGGAGTCAACTTGAAGGCACATCACACTCCAACTACTTGGCAGAACCCATGGATTCAGTGAGAAGGAACATATCCCCTTCACCTTGCAACTTTTATCATTGTTACTGATTTTTTTATTGGTTTCTCATGCTCCCCTTTTAAATAAAGCAACTGCAAAGCAAAGCTACCTCTTTGTACAGTGCCAATGCTCTGGCCTGAATAACATCTTTTATAGGCTATTTTCCTGTTTGAACATGCACTCTAGGGAGTATCCCTTTCCTTTAAGAGAAAGAAAAATGAGGAATAGTGTCCTACAAGACACTTGCCCTACCCCTTCCAATTTTTTTAGCATGCTCAGGGTGCAGTCAATTCAGTAACTCGAGCTGTAAAGAGAAATCTCTATAAAGGAAGAATCTGCATTATTTTTTTAAAAATCAAGATTGAACAGATCTGGTTGCTCAACCACAGTACTACCCTGCCTATGTGCTTGCTGTTACAGTGGGCCCTTAGTATGCACTGGGGTTTGGTTCCAGGACCCCCTGTGGATACCAAAATCCATGGATGCTCACATCCCATTAAATGCAACGGTTTAGCAAAATGGTGTCCCTTATATAAAATGGCAAAATCAACATATTATAGGGGCATGGAATGTAAGAAGCATGAACCAAGGGAAGCAAGACATAGTAAAACAAGAAACGGAACATATACACATAGCCATACTTGGGGTGAGCATGCTGAAATGGACAGGAATGGGACGTTTTCAGTCTGATGATTACAGTGTTCTCCTCAGGAAAAGATGAGAAGAAATGGGGTGGCATTAATAGTGAGGAGAGATGTAGTAAAATCAGTCAAAAGATATAACACAAAGTCTGATCAAATTATGTCAATAAGACTTCATGGAAAACCAATCATTGGCGCGTTCTACATGGGCCTTTGGCCCGCCCCCAGTACGTACTAGGGGTTGGCTGAGGACGCAGTGTCCAATCAGGCCTCACCCCTAGGACGTACTGGGTACGTCAAAATGGCAGCACCCAGTACACATGGGCACCGCCATTTTGACATGGCGGATGCTTAGCGTCCGCACGTTGTGGTGCAGTTATGACTCCGCAAGTGTGCCATTGGCACCTTGTGGCATCATAACCACGCCGCAAAAAGAGCCTGCTTTTTGTGGGCTCTTTTTGCAGTGCCGGGGAACCGCGCAGTTTGTCCTGGCGCAGCAAACACAGGCGCTGGCAGAGCGCCCTTTTTGGGCGCTCTGTAAAGCACCATATTTATCAGAATCCAAGTCTCTATGCCAACCACAGAGGCAGAGGATGAAGAAATTGAAAGATTCTCCAGAACAAAACTGATAACACACCAAAACACAGTTTTTCATATAATACAATTGGAAAGCAAAAGATGACAAAAAGAAAAATCAACTCTTTTGAGATGTGGTACTGGAGAAGAATTCTATGGATACCATGGATTACTAAAAAGACAAACAAATCAACCCTGAAGCCTCCCTAGAAGCCAAGCTGACTAAACTGAGGCTGATGTACTTGGCCACATCACGAGAAGGCATGAATCACTAGAAAAGACAAGAATGCTTGGAAAGGTGGAAAGCAGTAGGAAGAGAGGAAAAATGCACACCAGATGGATAGACTCGACCAAGGAGGTCACAGTCCTGAGTCTGTAAGATTTGAGCAGAGCTGTTGAAGATAGGCTAACTTGGAGATGTTTCATTCACAGGGTTGCCATAAGTTGAGGTTGACTTGAAGGCAGTTAACAACACTGTTGTTCAACAGAAAGGGAGCCATTAAATACAAACCTAGCTATACACACACACACACACACGTATGCCAATGTAAGTTCCTGAGACTAATCTGAATTAGATAAAAGGAGATTCTCTTTAATTATCTCAGCAGGATGCTATAGAAAAATATTTGCAGAAGCTATATACTGAGAATTACGGAGCAGATGGCCAATTTTCCTGCCAGTCCAATTAATGCAATAAAGACCTCACGAGCAGCTAAACATACTGAGTCAAAGCAACCCCAGGCTGTGACAAGCTCTCCATAATCATTGCCAGGTATCTTGAAAATGAGCTTGGACAGCCATTTTGGGATATGATTTATTAGAGTCACTTCCACTCCCCATTATGTGAAGTAAGTCCCACGGATTTTAATGGGGCCAGAGAGCGCGTGAGTATCTGTGCGATGGCTGCCAAACTATTATGGAGAAGCTGACTTCTTAATCTATCAAAGAAGAAAAACATTCTACAGTCCACTCATCAGGCAGATCAAGCAGGCAATTTTTTTCATTAATATTGATTAGGAAGCTGTTTCTGGGATACTTCCGGCTCTCCCACCCATTTGGCAAGACTGCAGGCCTGACAAATGTTCTTTTTTTATGCTATTATTTCAAGATATAGCCCTTAATTCAAGACCTCCTGTTGCCAGAAATGTGATGTGGCTGCCTCATATTGAAACAAACAAAAATATCTGAGGAAAACTCAGCTCCAGGGCTCCAAAGCATCCTGTTGAACAAATGTTTTCAATTGGCAACTCTAAGTACCCCTTAAAATACTTTTTACCTGGCTAAAATAAGAGACTGTGAACATTCTCAGCTGGTTTTTCTTTCCACTGGCCAGGGTTGGCTGGTGGATTACCCATTAGGTAAGAGAAGAACAGGATTCACCCTGATGTTTTATGTACAACCCAAAGCTCATCCAGAGCCCGTAGTGAGTTTGTGTGAGAAGTACTTAACCATCAACTGGTGAGGGCTAGTGGAATGGGCAAATGAAGTGACAGGTCTCCCCAGATGCTTGTGTCAAAGGGAAGTTTCTTAAAGCTGCTGCTCTGGTGGCGGTTAGAAGAGATCTGAACAGGAAAAGGCTTTCCACCCCTTTAGGCTTTCACAATGTGACAGGTCTTGCACTTCCAACAAAAGGGCAACAGGTTTTGAACTCTAGAAAGTTTGGAGATGTAGCTCTGTGCAGGTGCAGGATGCAGAGGGCAATTGGTGATTCCTGGGCTGGATGCGGTGCCTTGAGAAATGTCAGTTACTCCCTTAGTTGCCAACCCATTCACTTTAAAAGCAGTAGAGTTCACAAACCACATGAAGACTACAATGGTGACCCATACAACAGGGGACTGAACCCCTTAATTGGTTACTACTTGATTTGCAGGTTCCAGTGTAACTTAGCCAAAAAGCTATGAATGGAAGGAGGGGAGGGAAGTGCACACAAGCCCATGGCCCATTTCCCTAGCACCAAACACTCTTGCTTTCTGAGTTTACACATTTTATTTCCTCACACTGCTATCCTGCTCTTTCTACTGGGAGTTGAGGGTGTCATACTGAGGGTGACTACATTATAGTTGCCTTTCAATCCTGCAAAGTGCGTCTGGTTAAGATTGGCCTAAGGTAACACACAAGTGTGATCCATGCCAGGAGTGAACTTTGGCTAATCATGCTGTCTGCCAGTCTTCTCTCATAGGCTTGATGTGAGGATATAATAGAGGTAACTTTCCACATACAGTACCCTCAGTTCCTTGGAGAAAGGGCAGGACATTAATCTGGTTAATCAGGTGATTCACAGGTGAGCAGGAATTTGAGTCCTCATCTAAAAGCCCAAAGTTTTTATCAACAGCAAGGTCAAACCAACCAGCGTCAAAACACCAAAGCAAGGAGCTAGGATCCCTAAAAGCACTGACCACAGAAAGTACAGAATTGGGCACCACAACCAACACTCTGCTGATAAAGAAAGAGCAGTGCCATAGGTTTGGCTTCACTGACAGTTAATATCCTGCTTCAGAAGTTTTTGGCTGCTATCACTATTTTGTACAGCGGCCTTTGTGTCATCTGTGAAGTCCCGCATAGGAGAATACTGGTTGTCCCTACATAATATATTTCCAGAAGAAAGTATTGAAATCCTTTGTTCCTACTGCTTGTGAAGACAGTTAAATGAAAGAAAAAGTTGTGAGAGGGAAGAGATGCACATCTATTCTTGCAGTTTCTTATACTCACAAGGAGGGCATTTGAGTTTGCAAAGGCTCTGCCCAGTTCAGAGAAGAGGCATACCTCTGTGACAGAGGACAGTGCATGCCGACAGGTAGCAGCAAAGAGCAAGAATAGGCAACTCACAGCTTGTGGACCAAATGTGTCTCCCAGGAGCTTATCTGCTTCTCCTCTTTTGGAGTGCATCGTATGGTAAAAGAACCTCCAAACCAACAACCATGCTGCTCCTGGAGACGTGAAGGAACAGCAATTTGCACTGCTATAGCTCCCAGACTAAAAAGAAAACCCTCCCAGACTGATAGAACCTGAAAATACAAATCAGATGTCACTTCCAGTTTGGTTTTGGACTGAAAACTGGCTGAAAATGGGATGGAGGGCCCATCACAGGGATGCAGGGATAAAAAGCGGCCTGCATGTCCACCACAATTGCCCATCTAAGGTGAGGAGTACTGAACTTGACAGACCACTGGTCTCAGCTGGGATAAGGTACCTGCCTATGTTTCCTTACCAGAAACACCCTGAGCCATTGAGGTTTTATCCTCATTACTAGCTTCTAGTTCAGGGAGCCTTTATCTGGATGCTTTCATGTATAAATCCGGGGAAACCATCTTGCCAGCCAATTGCTATTGAACCATACTGAAGTCACTGTTAGGAAGGTGAACCTGATCATACACCAAGGTTGACTTCAGAGCCCTTCCTCTGAGTCAGGGCTGTTCACCATGCAATCCCTGAAGATGATGGGAGCTTTCCTGGCTGATGAGGCCAGATTCACAATTCCTGACATTCTTCACCAGGACCCCACTGTTTCCAGGATTCCCTAGCCATCCCCTTGTTCATTTGACTGCAGAATACCTGCATAAAGTCATATCTTGAAATGGACCAGAGCCTTCTATTTGAACTGACTCCTTTGGAAGATCTCTGCATTTCACATTTTATCTTGCTACTCACATCTATGGCCCTAAAAGCTAAACAGCCAACTTTAATATGGAAAATAAATAAATAAAACAAAACTACTACCAGTTTCTATGAGACAAACACCACTTTGATTTCTTTTTCACTCTCAGCAGGCTGGTGAAGAGGGGAGGGGGAATCTAGGCTCTCCAGAACCTATGTTCCACTTTGAAGAGAACAATGTGCTGTGAACGGGAGCTAAAAATATCTCTGGTTTACCTAGGATCACTTGTAATTGAACCACCTACCCTTTCCAAGCAGTGGAATGCAATTCTCCAATTTTCAGGATCTGACAGCTGCAGGAAAAAAGGTTGCCACTGTTGTCTGAGTTTCCTGTGTTTTCAGTGCTTTGCTCTATAGTTCTTTTAAGATTTCACTATCTTTGCAACAGATCAAACTTTGACCCACCCACCCCTGCCCCCATTTTGTTACAGTTTCTACCCAAACCTCTCCAGCTATATCCTGGCCTGAGCTTGTCAGTTTGAACCATCTGCCCAAGAGCTGGCCTTTGGTAGGACTGGAAAGCTGTGTGCTCCTCTGCATCATTAGAGGAGAAAGCAACATGCTGGCTAGTAAAAACATAAGCCAGGGCTGACCTTTCCATGGATGAAGTGCTAAGACCTCAGCGGAGGATACAATTGCTGGTATGTGAAAGGCCAGGCAAAGAAAGCATTAATTCATCTGAGTGCCAAAGTCAGCAAGGGACAGACCATAAGAAGACATGCAACAATGGAGGCGGGGGGACAACAACCCAGGTCTCACAAGAAATCATTAGGATCTCCAGCACCATATCCAACCTTTTAAAGAGATATACCAAACTGTCTAGGAAGAAAAGTGGTGTAAAGGCCACCTCTCAAATAAATCTCCCACGCAAATGTTTCAGGACATAAAAAGATACAGAAATGGCAACTCCCCAAACAGAAAGGGTGTTGAAGTCCAGCACGCACTGCCTTCTGTAGTAGCCAGCAAGACAGTCTGGGGAAGTTCAGAAGGTCAGCCAGATGGCATTATCTCCTATGCTAGTTAAAAGGAGAGCTTGAAAAAAACAAAGCTTTTTTGGACACCAATCCTTAGATTGCCCCAGTTTATTACAGTGCTCTTTTCATTATAGAAAAAAAATATATATGCCCTGGCAGGGGAGCAGTGCAGGTTAATATAACAGTATATAACATTCTACAAATCACATAGAAAGGTTCCCCACCCTGTCTCAGGGTCATCCAATGGAATTCATTTGCAGGAGATTCAGGACATGTACTTAATGTATGGAATTCTTTGCTACAAGACGTAAAGACAGAGCACAATGGCTTTAAAAGGAGATGGGACAAATTCTTGAAGAAGTCAAGAAGTGATTATGAGCCAGAAATGAGTCTTCTCTGTCAGGGGCAATATCTGTTCCAACTGCAAGGGAACAACACTGAGGGTTTAGTCTGATTCTTGCAGGCCCCTCTGATGTTTTTGCTGAAAGGCTCCTGTGTCTATGCTTGTGTTCCATTATGTTTGTATTTATGTAAGTTAACATTATGCATACGCTCATAGCCACTCTTTGTCCTCTTCCTTGATCTACATTCCAAGGCAGCCATAAACCCAACCACTTTCTACCCCAATTTCCTGTTCTGGTGCTGCTATTACTCTTAGTAGCTCAGCTACTCAACAAATTGTTCCCGTCATCACGTGAATTGACAACGTGGAACATTTTTATGTACTTTACAATACAGTGAACACCCAAGAGATAAGACAAAGTGTTAGCAGCTTGCTTGCTCTCTTGCAACACTTGGCTGCTGGGCAATTCATCACTGCTTCTTCCACAGCAGGAATATCATCAATTGCAGCGTTCTGCTTTCAAATCTTACCAAAAATAAAAGTCCTGTGTGAATGTGAAACTGGCATAATACAATGGCGAGGAAAAACAAAGACTTGATACATCATTAGGATATAAAGCATTGGGGCAAATGCTTCTATGAGAGCCTTCTCTCAGAATGTCATTTTCTTTTAAAGATGCTAATCTTAAGAGTTTGTCATCTAGTTGTCTTACGTTGCAAAGAGTGACTGCTAAAGCCATATTTGGTATGGGAAACTGTGCCCTTGACTTCAAACAGAGATGAGAAGAAAGCAAGGAGGGGCAGAACTCTAATCTGAAGTTCCTCACTTTCAGCAAGTGCCCCAGACTCCTGCTGCTGCTTCCTCCTTTAGCTGCCAATCACACAATATCAACTTTTTCTGTAACCATTTATCCCGTAGTCTCTTCTTGCCAACCAAACCTGGCTAATAATCCCAGGGCCATGAAATTCTATAAATTGTTGTTGCTACCTCCATCTAAGTCTACAGGTTTTGGACCCATGTACAGCTGCAAAATCAGAAGCAGAAGGGAATGGTACATTGGGGCTTATTGTGAAAATCCATTCTTCTCTGCAGAGGTGACATCCATGAATGGGTTAACTCCTGCAGATGTCCAGGCAAGACAAGGGATCATGTAATGGCAATAGAGACTTTTTAGATTAGATCCCTGGCTCCTCCTGCCAGTTTTTTATAAACTGAAACCAGAAAAAGAAAGTAAAACAGGCAAGGAGAATTAAAATTGGCAAGATGAAGCAGAAACGTGGTTAGATATATAAAATTTGACACCGTGAGGCTGAGTCTGTATTCTCATTCTCTGTGGACCAGAATGGATCTTCACATTAAGTCCCAATGTACCGTTCTCTGTCAGCAGAGAAGGAGCTATCCATGAATGGGATTTATCAAAGCCAAAAGGAATTTAGGGGCGGGGTGGCGGCAAGAAATGTAAATGGAAACCACCTGCTAAAGAACCTGCCTACCAAATGCTGCTTTTGCAGAGGCACTTTGTCTAATTTTTAGTGTTGGGTGAAAATGGTGGGGTTAGACCAAGTTGCAGCTGACAGATCTCCTCTAGGGAGGCACTAATAGAAAAGGCAGCTGAAAGGGTTACTAGCCTAGTACTGTATGCTGTTACATCCTGGGGCTTTGGTAAGCCTAGAAGATCATAGGCCATGTAGATGCAAGCTTTTAGTCATCTAGTTAAGGGGGGTAAAAAGGAAACAAAAAGGGCTTAAGACCTTCTGAAAGACATGGGTGAGTAGGATATGGACAGAAAGGCAGAATAATAGTCTGTGAGCTTTGGAATGAAGAATGGGCTTTAAATAAAACCCTCAGGTCTAACCATAGTGAAACAGAGTTTGTGTCAAACCTGTTGGGAAGTAGCAATGGAGCAGGCTGCAAGTTCTGCAACTCTTCTCACTGAGGTGGTGGCAATCGGAAAGAGAATTTTGATTGAAAGAAGCCTTAAAGGGATGGGTTCAAAACCTGGTCTTGAAAGGGGTTCAGAACCTTGTGATGGTCCCAGTTCAGAAAGCAGTATGCCACAGGACAACTAAGGAGAGAAGCCCTCTAAAACATCTCTTAATGTGTGGATGAGAGGAGAAAGAAAACTTGCTGATGGAGGCAAGAGCTGAAGGCTATGGAGCCTTTCGTGTACTTCCAAAGATTCTAAGAGCAGAGCTGAGGCAAGAGGAGAGAGTAAGGTGTTTACAGTTCTCTCAGAGTAGTCTAGTTTTAGGTAAGCCTGCTGTTTTGATGCCAGGTGGCTAGGTGAATCCAGCTTAGATCTGGGTGGTGAAAAAGGAGAAACCTCGGTTCTTAAAACTACTTAAGGCCAATGGAGTCAAATACATTATCTGTATCTTTTTTTTTTTAAAGAAGCAGTTTGACTAACCTTGCAATACAAGACTGACACAAGCAATGTAGTTATGTATTAAGCAGCTGGTTTTAGGAATCAGCTGGATCCACAGTAAAATATTTGGGCTAAGATGCAAAATGATGCCACACCTGGTACAGAACTGGGCTTTGGGGTTGTGATTCTTGATTGTTAGCCTTCCAAAAAACACGACAAAACATTGTTAAATATTAGAGGGTTTTCCAGATTAGGCTGTTCACCTGTACTGGCTGCCCACATAGTTCCTAATCCTCATGTGCAGCTTGTAGAGGGCATATACGTATACAAAAAACCTGAGACTCATTCACAATTTATTCTGTTTCCAACCCTGCACTGGCCTTGCACTTACCTCATCACCCTTTAAGACTTCTGTCCCATTCACCTCTCGAGCCTGGCTTGACTTTTGCAACATTTGCTTCTCTAGGTTGGACAGCTCCTCCTTGGCAGCCTGGAGTTCTTCTGCCTTGGCTGTCTTCTTCCGGGAAATGATGGAAGCCTGGTGGAGGCAGGGAAAGGGGGTTAATCAGATCATTTTCATAGCAGCACCCTTAAATTTCAGGAACTGGAAGTGGGCAAGGCAGAAACACAGGAGAGTGGCATTCAGGAAAGACTTGCAAGTGAATCCTTACAAATTGCTAACACAAGGCTTGCTTACCCTCATGTTTTGGGGGAAGTGAGTGCCTTAAGAAAGCCAGTGTGGTTTAGTGGTTTGAATGTTGGACTATGACTTAGGATCTTTTAAAATAACCATGAAGTATGTTTATAAACAAAATGCATTCTTTCATCATAGAATTTAAGGTGGCTTATAGAGGGTCCCTCCCTCTTCCATCCAGGTTTTGAGAAAACCCACTGCTTCATTTCAGCTACATTATGTACTCACTGGCCATGTTCCAGGACCACTGGGCTGTTATGAAGAATGAGACTGTGGTGGGCTTTAAAACATCCAGGTTCAACAATAGCATCTGATGCTTTCTTTGTGTCCATTTTCAAAAATAAGTGTGTCCCTATAGGAACAGCAAGCTATATTCTGCCATTATTTGACCAGTGTCATATTGCAGATATTTTAATTTAACCTTACACTCATTTACAGAAATATGCACCATACAGACTAAGGCAGAGAAGAACCATAGGAAATCTGGTATATTGCTATTTATTAAATCTTCTAAAAACACAAACTGTTGAATACACTGTGTGAAACATGAAAAACAGACATTACTAATTTGAATGACAGACCTTTAAAGTCTGGCAGTTATAAATACAAATTATCATGAGAAGGATACACATTCTACTAATCTTTTAAACTGGAACAGAATTTTTTTTTGAAATTTCAAGATGTTTATCCTATTCCTGCACTGGAGGAAACTAACATCCAAGTCCTTTACTGGAGGCATAACTCATCTCATGTCCGAACACGACAGTAACAGGAGTGCTAAGACTTTCTGAACCTGAAGCCCTCCAGACCTGTTGGCTTACACTCTCCATATACCCCCAGACAGCTATGTCTCAGGTTCAAAAAGGATGCAGTACTACATTAGCATTTGATGGCCAGCAGTTTTCCAAGTCTTTTACACCCATTACCAAGTCTTTTACATCCATTACCCAAGACTGTTTGTTTAAAACATTTAATCCTGCCTTTCTGCAATTGCTCAAGGCAGCTGACAGTAATTCAGTTGGGAGATGCCAGAAATTGAACCTGAGACTTTGTGTCTGCAAACCATGCTCTCTGCTACTGAACCATGTCCTTCATCTATCTCACTTTAATAAGCCTATACGAAGTCACCGTGCAGACAGAAGAAATACAGAATCTGATTTCAGTGGTGACATGATACAACGAAAGACAGCAGTTGATCAAATAATTTTATTTCATCTGTGTCTCCTCAGGATAAAATTAAAACACACACGAACACACCAGACCTTGCTTTTCATATGATCTCTCACATAGTCTATTCGGTGTTGCTTGTTATCTAATCCAAGAGCAAACATTAGAAACATAGCTCTATATCAAGAATAGAACGCTACAGATCAGACACACAGTTTCATATTAAGTTACAAGGTTCTTAAAATTAAATACAACTCCACTGCTCTTACTTTTTAAAACATGGGTCATACAACAATGTAAGCAGCTTTGGGAATAGCCTCCACTCTCTAGACTAAAAAAAGCTCTCTGCGTTCTATCAAAGATGATTCAGCCTGTGTGTTATCCAACCCTGTGCTTCTCCAGACTGGGCCGGCAGTGACAAATTGTGTTAAAAACACATGGGGTGCTCTTGTAAAGCTGACAAAAGCGTCCTGTGGAGCTGAGTGGAGACTGCCATATGTTTTTGAACTAAGAGAAGAGCTCTGAATTCCTGGAATCACTCACCCAAGGAACGTCAGCACTTTATATTAACAGCCAGCTGGTCTCTTGTACCAGCACATTATGTAGCATTCTTAACCTTGTCACACAGCACTCACAAAAACAAGAGGCTTCAGGTCATATTTGCCACCCAAAAACATAATGTATCAAACTAAACATTCTGACTACTGTTTTTGGAGCCATGATAAAAGTACATATACATGTATTAATCATCAAATCTGTGGGAACTTATCAAGAAGCAAGCAGGATTCAAATGCTCACAATGATTTCGCTGTACTAAATTAAACTTCTTTGTATGCTGCTTTGCTAGGAACTT
Source organism: Sceloporus undulatus (assembly GCF_019175285.1). Taxonomy (NCBI): domain Eukaryota; kingdom Metazoa; phylum Chordata; class Lepidosauria; order Squamata; family Phrynosomatidae; genus Sceloporus; species Sceloporus undulatus. The sequence continues at coordinate 3,199,398 of NC_056531.1, read as the reverse complement.
GTCCTTACCTGTTGACGGTACATTGAAAATTTATTATCGATTGGTTCATATTTCATCATCCTCTTTTCAATTAACTGGTTGATTTGTGCATTGACTTCATTTATCTGGAATAACAAATTAAAACATTTAAAGATGTTTTCATAGCCAACACGAATGGGGATAATTCTGCTGCACTGTAACAACAAGTCTTCTATTTGAATTCAGAGGCAACTTCCAGAAACAGGTTCAAAATTTAATGAAGGATTCAAATGACGCAATGTTACAAATGAAGAAGTGTTAGAAATGAAGCAGGTTTAGACTCGGGAGGAGGAGGAATAAAGGCAGGATGAAGGAACATCAACAATCTAAGATATGCGGATGGCACCATGCTACTAGCGGAAAACATCATAGTCCTGGAACAATTACTATGAAAGATCAAAGAAGAAAGCGCAAAGGCAAGCTTACTGCTGAACATTAAGAAAACAAAAATAATGACCATGAAGGATCTACATAAATTCAACCTAGATAATGAGGAAACTGAAATAGTTAAAGAGTTCCCACACCTTGGATCAAACACTGATCTGAACAGAGATTGCAGTCAAGAAATAAGAAGGCTGGGAAGGGCAGCCATGAAAGAACTAGGTAAGATCCTACATATTGTTCTCCTGGAACAAGGATGGGAGTTCATCATGTCCATAATCCTCTCAATCAAACGCATTCAAATACTTTACATTGGGAGTGAAATTGGCACTTTTAAAGCTCTCCACTCAATAGCCAAGTACCTTTTCAGTGTTGTATGAATGAGGACAAAGTGTCCAAAGGTCATGTGCTGGTGCTCTAGCTCCTAAATGCATAACGGGTCCCCTAGGATAATCACCAGGAAGCCCAAAGTTATGCTATCCTGGGACAACCCTCAGAATCTATTTTGGGAGATTTTGATGATGTAGAGGCAGTTCTGTTGCACATGAGTCCTTGAAGTGCCATTGCACGACAATAGTATACATTAAATCAAAGCCTGACAGGAGATCAGTTACTTTCAGTCACATGATGCTCCCGATGCTGGTGACTTATGTCCCGCCTGGGGGCTTCCCAAGGCACCTGGTTGTCCACTGTGCAGAAAAAAGGATGTTGAACTGAATGTACCATCAGGTTAATCCACCTGTTTTCTTCATTTCATGTATTTATTATGTCAATTTACATCGCTAATTTGTACAAAGAGTACCCAAGGGGGCCAACAAGAGTGGTAGCAATCGAACGACAATAGCAGAGCAATCCTAATACTAGACAGCAGCATCCTGACATTTCCCAAGCTTTGGCAGGGAAAAAGACAGGGAGAGTAGGTATATTTATTTTTTTATTTGCATTTATATCCCACCTTTCTCCCAAGATAGGATTCAAGGTGGCTTACAGTAATTTAAAAAATATATAAAGCTAAAACGTTTGTTTACAAATGTTTTAAAAATTAAATATTCATCTTTTAAAAAATGATTAAAAACAAGTGAAACAGTTATTCAAAAACAGCTGTTTAAGATGGTAAAGGGTCTTAAAACCAACTATCATTATATACAGATTGAATCTTCCTTATCAAGAATTCCAAAATACTTTACACTAAGACAGTGTAAAGAGATACAACCAAGCATGAAAGTTAGAGTTGTACAAGTCATTGTATTCCTTATTGCCATGTACGAATGTGAGAGCTGGACAGTGAGGAAAGCAAATAAGAGGAAAATCAATTTATTTGAGACATGGTGCTAGAAAAGAGTGCTGAGGATACCATGGACAGCTAAAAAAAGACAAATAAAAGGCTCCTAGAACAGATCAAGCCTGAAATCTCCTTGGAAGTTAAGATGATAAAGTTGAGGTTGTCATACTTTGGACTCATCATGAGAAGGCATGCCTCACTGGCAAAGCTAATAATGCTAGGAAGCGTAGAGGAATTTAGTAAGAGAAGAAGACCACATGCTAGATGGATGGACTCTATTAAGGAGGTCATGGGGATGAATTTACAGGACCTAAGCAGAGCAATGGAGGATAGGGAGCCATGAGTCGGGATCAACTTGAAGGTGGTTAACAGTCACAAAATAAAGGACAGTGACACCTTTGTTTTGTGATGGTTGCACAGAACTATTAAAAATATTGTATACAATTACCTTCAGGCTATGTGTATAAGGTGTATACGAAACATAAATGAACTTTGTGTTTAGACTTGGATCCCATCTCTTGAGACCTCTCATTATATGGGTATTCTACAATCCAAAGAATTCCCAAAAAATCTGGTCCCAAACATTTCAGCTAAGAGAGATTCAATCTGTACTTTGATTTAGAATTAATTAGAATTAGCTCAATAGTGGTCATCTATCCAGTTTAGCTCATTGCTGAAAATGGAATTCCAACATTATAACAGTTTGCACTATCTAACAATACTTTAAAAAAAATACAAACATAAATGGAATACTGAATTCGCACACGCACACGCACATTCAAAGACATAGCCATGATAGTTTGGATCAGTATGCAAAGGGATTCTTGCAGCACCTTTGAGATGAACTGAGAGAAAGATGTCTGTAGCATAAGCTCTTGTAGATTGGGTCTACTTCATTAGGTGCAAGCACACCTATTCTACGAAAACGTATGCTGCAAACGTCTTTCTTTCCGTTCATCTCAAAGGCGCTACAGGAGTCCTTTGCATGCATGCATGCTGCACACACACACGCACATTTCTCTTAGAACAGCTCTGCTCTTCTGTAACACTAGTGCATCACAGCTCCATGAGAAAAACAAACTCTGTGATCCCAACAGAGAAGGGTATAAAGATGTGCTAACCCACAGAGCTAATTTCACTGTGGAAATACAGGATGTTCCTTAGCTACTTCTCCATATGTCTAATAAATGTCAAAGCAGATCTGGAACCTATACAAGATAAGCTATGTGTAAATTTCATAGTCTGTATTACCCATTTCTAGATTTCCCCATGGCAATTAAAAGATGATACTGCAATTAAAGACATTGGTGACCCTTAACAGGCTCCACCTTCAAGGTTTCAAATGCTGCCATAAAGGTGGTGAATTATTACATTAACATTTACCGTTAAATAATCTGTAACATTACTGTCTCAGGAAAATCTAAAAAGAAGGGCCGTCTTACATATGAGCACCATTCCTCTCATGCCACTGCAGTCATTACCACAAAAATATCTGGGACCTAATTCTACTCTTCACTGCAAGTCCCCCGGGAACTTTACACCAACACATAAGATTGTGAAGAAATGAACTTTTTCAAATGCCTAACCCAAATGAGTAATATCATTTCCCTAATTAGCTTTGAGTAATGTCTTTGTAGAGATATTTAATGAGCAGCTTGGAGGTTTTTTGAAAAAAATGAAGGAGAATTTAAAAGTAATTTCCTTCTGATTTAAAAACCAGTTACAACACTGGTGGACATAGTGGAGAGAATATGAGATGTAAGGGATCCAGACTCTGACTACAAGCTGGGAGAATGCATGTCAAGCCTGATCACATCCAATGTAAAGTAAAGTTCAGTTCACCAGTTCAAAAATGTCTGTGTTAGTAAACAACCTGCCTAAAGACCACTGTTAAAAGTAGCAATCACTCTTCGTATTTTTTTGTGTTTCAGCTCCCTCTCACGGTGCTGAAAATATCCTTCCACTTACTATACCATCCAAGTATGTGTATAACAATCTACAATGGACCCTTACCTTATGCAGGGGATCTGTTCCGGACCCCCACCCCCCACGTAAGGTGAAAAACGCGTATGCTTGAGCCCCATTGAATATAATAGAGCTTGGGTGCACACACAATTCATTGTATTGCTACCCAGCTTCAGCATAAGCTGGAAGCCGCATATATAGTGCACCCACGTATTGCGCAGGCACACTTGTACCTATTGAAGCAAAAAGCCATATATCTGATGAAGTGGACTGCAGGCCACAAAAGCTAATGCTATATAAAACGCTTTAGTTTTTAAGGCACTAGTTTAGTTTTTAAGGTACTATCAGTCTATTTGTTACTTTTGCTGCAGTGGACTAACATGGCTGCCCCTCAGAAAAGTCCTGTGAGCAACTATATGCATGCTACTCTCACCTCAGCTGCTATGAGCATGATATGATAGCTTCCAATCGTTCACAGCAGTACAAACAAAAGTAGCATCTTCTACCATTAAGAGGATGCACACCACTATCTTTGCCCATAACATAGCCAAGTACAAACAAGTGTTTTCCATCAGATGCAAACCAAACCCTACCAGATGTGTAAAGCAATTGAGACAACTGCCTGCATAGAAAGAACGAGCTGTTTAAAAACAGTCAGTGGTTATCTAAATGGAAATAAATGATTTGAACTCTACTTGTTAATAGTGACATGCTTTTTTCAGCCAATAAACATGGGAATGGAAAGTCCCCACCATCAACATACTTTGGTTTCAAGCTCACTGAGATCAGACTGGCTCATTGCTGGCTCTGCAACCACTTTCTGCAAGAGGTAAAGTGACTGCTTCTTTTCTTCCAGTTCTCTGGGAAATTTTTCAGAGACCAAGTACGTATTGAACTTTGTTTCCTCTTCCAGTCTCGTCATTAAGCCTAAGAAAACAAAATAACCCACCGTCACTTCAATGTATGACTAAACAAAGCAACAAGGAGGGTGATTTGGTTTCATATTGTAATAACTGTAATTTAAGCCAGCTATTTAGCAGTCAATTACATTAATTTCTGTGCCAGCTAATAAGAAGCAAGTCTCCCGAGTTGCAATTTATACTGTGTGGGGATAAACACACAACCTAGTAGCATACAACACTGCAAGTCAAATTAGTCTTCCTTTCTAAACAGGCTATGAATTTGTGTCAGTTTGTGATGTTGCCACGACAACATCAGCTCAAAACTTAGAAGACAAAACTTTCACAAACCCTGTGGAAAAATGTGGAAGCAATGTGTAGCAGCTTGTGCATACACTGAATTGTGTGTTTCCAAACAGATCCCACGAATGCACTCCACAAACTGTGTCCAAAATTTGTCCCAATTACTTCCAACCATGGATGAAGAGCTCAAGGCCCAGAAACACAACAATTTTATCACTGCCCTGGGGAGCCTCTGAAACTATGTAGAAAGGCTTTCTCTTCCATGGCTACTCATATTATAATAGCAAGTTTTTCCTGCTTTTCAAAAATAAACTGGTTATTTTCCAATGCAATGTTATTGTGGCTTGTTAGGGTTAAATTGTGGCACTGTCGGTGATTAAAGTGTTGGAAACACGGTGGAAGAAATATTTATACTTGCTTAAAAGAGTCTTCAAAAACCATTTTTGAGACCTGCACTCTAATATAATGCTAGAATCAAAAAACATTTTTGATAATGCTAGAAATGAGAGAGAAAAAGTTAAAACACAAAAACTGACTCACGAAGTGTACACGGCAAAAAATGGATTGTTGGCCAATTTTGGGAGCTGCACAAAAATAGTGACATGTTCCCAAACTCTGTGAGGTTAGTCACATGGGAAAATAAGTTATTCAGTTCTTTTGTATTTTTTCTTTCAGCTTCTTGCATTTATTCAAAGAACCCAGCCATTGACCATTTTTTTAGGCTAGAGGAGAAGGACTGAAGAGCACTTCAGGGCATTCCAGTCTTGGAAAAAAAATACAGAATCTCTGAGTATATAGATTGTACCAATTGTTTGGTTCCAGACCTTAAGCTTATTCAAGTTCCGTTTTGCCAACAGCATATTTAGATGTGAAAGGCTATTAATAGCTATTCATCATGCTTTCCATTCTGATATTTTTGTTGTTGCAAGAAAGATTCAGGAAGCATTGTTGGCTTGCTCAGGCATGTGGGAACTAGGCATTCTTCTTTGCTAGCCTACAATAATGAACTTGCCCGAGCTAGAAATTTCAGTGCCTTTCCAAGCAAGTAGGATGACAAATGCATACACCCAAACAACTTTGCCTCCAGCATGGCTTAAGTCAAAGGCGCATTTCTTCTGAGATCTACTTTCCTCTGTGCTTTTAGCTTGTGCACAAACACATATTGCTGAGATTCTTTGAATAATCGAATTCAAAGATGCAACCCAGAAAGTGTAGAATGCACTGAAATTACATAAATTTCAAATGGAACTTAAGGCAGAGCGAACTGTTTGTTGTTGTTGTTAGTGAGTCAACTCCGACTCATGGCGACCCAGTGGGTGAGACATTTCCAAGATTAAAGCAAAATGAGGCCTATCTTGTTGAGCAAAGCATGAGTTATGGCTTTCCACTACGTTGTCTTGGTGGTCACTGTAGTGTTTCATATCCAAGGCTCAAAAAAATAAATAATAAAAATGATAGAAACTGCAAATTCATTCTGCTTTGTAAGAAAGAAAGAAAAGATCAGCACAACCCAGACAAACTGAAACTCTCTGGAGCACCATAAATTCATTCAGCTGCTTATACATTCCCTAGTGAAATAAATGAGATGTCAAGGTGCTTTAATTTTCTGTGGATTTTATCTACCGTAACTGCTATTTAACTTATTTAGGGTGCAATTTGACCAACAGTTCTTGTAAGGAAGATCCAAAGAGGAAAAATCATGCTCAATACTTTACAGAACTTTAAAAACAGTGCAATGCAATCAGTGCAGTGCCTTCATCTGTTGGAAAAAAGTTTCTGGAACTCTTAAGAGCAATATTTTCTCTCAGGGCTTTAGCTCTTCCTTTTTAATTGTATATTCACATAGTCATGCAGAATGTCCAAAATCTAGAGTCAAAACTGCTCTGTACCAGAAGCCTCTATTGTTTCCTACAATATAATCCAAATGTGATTAAAGTGACGACATTTATGTGACATTCCAACATGAGTACTGTTTTCAACCAATGGCAAAAATCACATAGCCCCCCGCCTGCCCACCCATCACTACAATTATTGCATATAAAAATTAGAATCCAGTTGTGAAGGGAGAAAGTGAGTAGAATCAGTAAGATAACAAACATGGATTAGGGTAAACAGGGAGCTTATAAGCTAGCTGTGGTCCAAAAGGGCTTAGCAGTTCCAGCTGCAGGACCAACCTGCTTTAAAAACAAACACCCTGTTCAATACACTCTGGAATTCTCAGAGTCCCTGTACTTCAATTCACCATTCCCCACTTGTATCTTTTCTTTATTCTATGTTATTTTTTCTCCTCTCGCCAGACAAAAAAGCTCCCAGAGTCACTTACATGGATCGATAAGAACAAGAGTCAAGAAAGCCCTTGCTCACAAAAAAGCTTACAAATTAAAACACAATATGCAAAAATAAACACTGATTCAGATAACGCACGATACAAAACCCACGAATGAGAATTCTATGACTGCCTCAAATGGATTCCGTCCTTGTTTCTCTTACTGTTCAAAACCCATCTATGTATATATCGCTTTAGCAAGTGACAAAATCATAAAGAAATGATTATATGATTCTATGAAAGGTCCCTATCAATAGATGCTATTGCCCACACTTTGGCTTCATTTTAGACGTCAAAAACATTGAACATAAAATTATGAACAATGAAGTTGTTGGTCACGAATATCATGAGCGTTCACATCTAAATAATATCCAGCACCTAAACTTGGATCAATCTAGACCTTTAAAATGAAAATATAAATTCAGGAGGGTATAAATTACATCTTTCTCTGGCTTTTAAAAATGTCCTTCTGTGAGTTTTGGCACTAGAAGAGGAGGGGAGAAACATTTTAGAACTCCTACTTACTTTCTGGCTTTGAATCCACGGCTGCATGACGCATATCCTTGAGCTGGAGTTGGATTCTTTGCAGCCTCTGCTCTGCATGAAACAGCTTAGAAAATATGCACAGATCTATTAATAAGCTTAATCTCTGGAAATACATACTCATACAACACAATAATGCAAAATGGGAGGAAATATCTATGCAAACTATACTGAAGGGGACGAGAGTGCACATAATGTGCCCTTTCCCTAGTCTTTAAGGGGAAGTAGCAGGAAAGCATTCTATCAGCAGCAGATCTGGCAATAAAAATGCTGCAACCTGTTATACTACTGAATTAACCAAAGGCAAGAATTATTAGGTGGGTTGAACAAATAAATCTTTGGATTATATTAGTCAGACACACAGTTAAATTTCTCTTGGAGAGGACAAGAGATGTGAACACAGGAGGTTCAGCCATGATACCTAGCTGTCCCTAGGTCTAGGTGCATAATATACAAAGTCAGCCAAGACATTTTAGTGTATGAGACAAAGAATACTCAAGCATTCCTCCCACTCCTGGGCAGTAAAATGCAATCATGACAAATTAAGTAAGTAACTATTGGCTACTCTTACATTACACCCAGGATATGCTGCTTGAGATAGCTGCCTCACTTTATCTAATTATAGGGCTGGCCCTGGTTCACTGCCCTTAGAGGAGCATACCAAAATCAGTTAGTCAAGGCACCAAGAGTTTAATGTTGAAGATAATGTACAACAAAGCCCTTTTGAACATTCCTCTGCTAGACCACAACTCTCAGAATCTGCTAGGCAATACAGCCAATAGCTCTAGTGCTTTAGCAGCACACCTATTCATCTAGGCCACAACCTGTTCCCATAACATGCCCTTGGAAGCTGACAAGCAGGGCACCAAGAGGTAATTGTCTCCCACATTTTTGTCTCCAGCTGCGGAAATATATATGGATTCTCATCCAGGTGGGCAAAATGCAGCCCTCCAAATGTTACTGAACTGCAATTTCTATCAGCCCTAACCAACACAGTCATAGTCTAGTGATGAAGGACATTTGGTGGGCCTAACTTTGCTCACCCAGTTTTCATCCAACACCCCCCCCCCCATTTTTCCACAGTCTAGACAGAAAATCCGTATTGAAAACAACCTTAAGGTGTCCGTAAAATAAGAGTGCCATCACCCAATAATGTGCCTTATAAATTTATCAGTGTTATTTTATAAAGCAGAACAGATTTTAAACTTTTTAAAATATTTTATTTATAGGTTTATTTAAATTAATAATTGGAATGAGTTTAGGTTTTAATTGTTTTAAAACTGATTATTTTAGTAGCTTCACTTCTGCATATATACCTGATTTTTCTGTTCTTGTTTCTGCTGGGCGAGAGAGTCTTCTCTCTCCTTCTCTACTCGAAGCTGTCTAGCTGTTTCAAGCATTCGCTGGTGATTCTGAACTGTCTCCACCTACAGTAAAACAAGGGTAAGTAGGACAAGTTAACTACTACATAGCGGAGAAATCAATTATAGTGATCGGGTGTCTCACAGATTCACACCACACTTCCTTCCTCACAGACAGTATTTCTTGGAGCTGACACTGAAGTGTTGGGCTCAAGGTCTTTAAAGGTTTTAGATTGCTGCCTGGGGAAGATTCAGTTTCCTCCAGTTTGCTATTTGATTCCTTCCCGAAGCAAGCGGCATGCTAACCTTAATCCATGTTTGCATTCCTTCATCAAACTTGCAAGCCAAGGATGATACCAAATGCCACAGCCTTACTCCTCACTTACCCGCTTCTTAAGACGCTCCACTCTCTTCATGAGTTGATCTTTCTCTTCCTCCATAGCACAGATGTCCTAGAAAGTAGCAACATTTATAGCAAATTCACAATTTGAGATTTTTCCCCCCTATAATTTTGAATTACTACCAACAGAATCATTTTGAAAGTTCTGTGTCACCACATTTAAGCAATACATTCATATCCTGCTCTCAAATAATGTACCCAGGGAATTTGAGATATATACTCTATATCAACATCCACTGCAAAACAGAAGCAAAATTTTGAAGACTAATAATAATAATAATAATAATAGATAAAAGCAGCTCATTTTTTGAAGCCTAAAATGTCTTTCCATGGTGCTGAAAAGATAGCAACACAGGCACCACACAAGCCTCCCTCAGTTATCATGAAGATTTCTTCTCTCTGAAATGAACTGGGATCCAACGTTAAGCACTATTTAACACCACTGATTTCAAATGGGGAGATTTAAGCACTTAAACTGCAGTGACTGAACAGTGTACTTAACAGTGGCTGAATTGTGCCCTATGTATATGTTTAGTATAGTACATTTTGCATACATCTTTACAATCTTCTTTCCAACAGTGATGGGCTGCCCATGCCCTTCTCCTGTTTGGAATAACTGCAATGATAGAGAAAATAAACTGAGCCTTGATCAGGACTGTGGCTGAGTAGGGAGGCTTTTACCTCCTTCATATCAGGAATGATTGACTGCTATTTCTCTGCTAATAGTAGCTGGAAAACACCAATCTTCTTTGCATTAGGATTATGAGGCGGCAAGGGGCAGATTATTAGGTAAGGGTAAACCCTCCTAGCAATCTTCCCAGGGTTAGAAGAAATGAAAAGGTGGGCCATGGCTCCATCCACCATTCTTGTCTGCTTGTGTGGTACAACTCCAACCTTGTCATAAAGGAAAAAGTGGGGATAGGCAACTTCCAGCAGTAGGGCGCTAGCACTGCTCCTCTTGCAACTCTACCTTGGGGTTTTACACCCAATGCTTGCCACCACTATTCTGCCAACTTTGCTGCCATGCTGGAGGGTTTTCAAAGTTCATCTATCTGCCTGTTGTTATAAAAATAACATTTCTTCCATTCATTTTCATGGTAATCAAGTAATCCATGAACCAGTAATTAAAAAAACAGATTAAAGCTTTTTTAAAAATTAGGAATTTCTTTTTTATTTCTTTTACCCTCCGGATTTCTGCCGTAGAGAAACCAGAGGTCTTGAGCTGTTCACATTCTTTATGTAAGTTTTTGAAGACTTCCATCAGCTCTTCATACTACAAGAAATTGAGAGAGAGATAACATTTAAAGCCAGTGCTATTAGCTAATGAATTATTGGCACTATCGTTTACATTCTCAGTGATCAAAACTATGACAAGTGAGCAGACCAGTAGATAGAGAACACTTTGCTGAATTAATCTGTCTTGCAAACTGCAGCGGGACTGAGAAGCTATGTATAGATCATATTTGTTCTGTGATTTCTGGCAAATGAGCATCGAGCAAAGAGACACACAAAATAAACATTTGCAGTGAACAACAGCCAGGATAGTTAATCTCTGGTCATAAAATAAAATATTGCACATAGAAATAATCAGGTAACATCAGCATTGCTCTTTAGCCACTTTAAACAACCATTTAAACAACCTCACATGGTCATATTGTTTTTAGCGTGGTGTATTATTACAGTTTCTATTTTGGATAAGCCAGTAGATTATTGGAACACATTTTACATAATGGAAACTGCCGAGTTGTATCTTTATACAAATTAGGAGTGGCACACGCTGTACAAACATACAAGCTGCATTCCTTTCTCAAAAGGCAGCTTTTGTTTAGTTATTTTAATTATAAATTTGGATATTGTCAGTGGGGGAAAAACTGAGCTTTAACTTCCATGTGAGGCAAGGGTGCTTTCTGCTGCTTTATCTGGCAAACTGAATGCACCTGAAGAAACACCAAGGCCATATGCTACTTCTACTGCCATTTTACATACATTCCACCCAATACAAAATGACATGGATGGAGCTTCAGTTTTTTTGTGCCAGCAATGTACAGAGATTATAATTGATGGTAGAGGTTTAAGACACCCCAGGGGGTAACAAAAAGGAGTAGGCTGACAACTGGGGAAATCAGAGCAAGATCATTCTGCACTAAACCATACGTCATTCATGTTAGAACCACCCTTTATGCAAGCAGATGCAAATCTACCAGGCCTCACAACATTTCATAATGAAACAGCAGATAGATATCTGCCTTGGTCCAGGCCTCGGAGGTTGAGAGGAACTGCTGGACCTCTTACCCTTTCCCGTCACCACTCCCTTCTCCTTCTGTGTCATGTCTTTTTAGATTGTAAGCCTGAGGGCAGGGAACCGTCTGACTAAAAAAATTGATGTACAGCGCTGTGTAAACTTACAGCGCTTTATAAATAAAGGTTAATAATAATAATAATAGATATAAAATAGCCTCGCATATCTTAGCAATGTCTATCTTTCAGAATGCAGTCAAAAGGCAATATTTAACAAGGCTTTTTCTCCATCTTTGCCAGCAAATATCTCCCTGCTTGAATTTATTTATTTCATGTGTATCCTCCCTTTCTCATAGGAATGGGACTCAAGATAGCCCACAACATGATTAAAACAGATGCAGCTAGCACCACAGTAATTTGTAGTATTAAACGGATTATACGAAAATGACCACCAAGTAATAAAAAGCAATTTAAAAGGCAGAGCAGCAAAAGATTATTTACAAAATACAACAACCCACCCCCCAAAAGCCCCTTCCTCAGCAGCCAAACAGTTGCCAAAAGGTTGGCTAAATTAAAAATCTTTGCCTGCCAGAAGGAGAACAACTAGACTAGCTTCCAGTAAAAAGGAATTCCAGACTGGGAGTAGATGCCAGAAGGCCACAGTAATGAAGCATAATTTGTGTAAGAAATACATAGCAAATGCTACCTGTCTATTAGTATCAGCCACAGTATCATCCTGAAGGAACTCAGTCGGCACGTCCACTTTGATGAGAAAACGGGCAAGGTATGCCCTTATCTTGAGCTCATTTGTCCGTTGAAGGAGCCAATGCAACACGGGATGGATGACAGGCTTACTTCCAATCACTAAACCTTGGCGAAATGTACTCCTAAATAACAGTAATAAAATCCCTATATCAGGCTCTTCCAAAAGAAAAGAAGTGTGGAGCAAACATAAGTAGTGGGCTTTTTAATTCATCAGAGGATTGACAATAACACTAAAGTATCTACTTGGTATTTTTTCGAATGCTCAAAGCACATTTCAACCTTTCCTCACAGTGGCCAGCAGGTCTGTTGTTGCTATGTGTCTGTGTGTCTTCAAGCCCCCTGCCGACTTATGACAACACCATGAATTTCATAGGGTTTTCTTAGGCAAGGAATACCCAGAGGTGGTTTTGCCAGAGCCTTCCTCTGAAAAACAGCCTGCAGCACCTGGTATTCATTGATGGTCTCCCACTCAAGTACTAACAAGAGCTGATCCTACTTAGCTTCCAAGTTCAAATGGATCTGGTGCCTTTAGGGTATTTAGGCTGCGTAGAGGTCTGTAGCTGATGGAAATTTCATTCACACCATTTTTCATTCTACTTTTCAGACCCCAAAAGCCTTGAGAAGGCAGCTTATAAACCGTTCTCAAGACTTGAAAAAACAGAGCAGTGGCAGTGTTAGAATTTCAAATAGGCATTACAGAAAAAAGAAAATTAAAATATCTAGCAACTGCACATAAATTCAATCTGCCACCAATGCTGCTGTTTGGTGTATGGTGACATGCTTCACAAACAGCCATGTCACCATACACCAAACAGCAGCATGACTGGAGAGGGTGCTTCAGAGTTGTGGGATCAAACCCTCAAAGGCCCTGTCCAGCATGCTTGCATATTCCGCCTTTCCAAGAATCTCTACCTGTTGCTGCTGCTCCCCTCTCTTCTCACTCTTCTCAGCTTTTGAGCCCAGCTGTGGACAGATACTGGCAACACTTCAGCTTCAGTCCAGCTGTGTTTACTTTTCACTTGGCATGCCACCGAAGTACCAGAAGGTTGTGACTCCTGACACTCACACTGCACACATGAGACGCTACCAGAGACAGGAGCTTGCCTGTGGCTACCTACTGAAAGTCATGGCTGACAGAGGCATTCTCATAACTGAGTCATTCCTAAATTGTGTGCTATGAGAAATGCTTTTAATAATTAAAGTTCCTCGTAAGCCCAAAGCAGAGAAGTGACTACTTGCTATCTGCATGGGTCATTGCTCTGGCCTTGCCTTCTTCCAATCTATTATTGCCCCAGAACGTGTATGAGTGGGTCTCTCAATCCATTTCAAAGCAGAAAACACTTAATTTCCTGCATTTAAAGCAGGCTACATGTTGCCTCTCTGCATGAGTCACTGCTTTGGACTAGTCTTGCTTCCTTGCAGTGACGCGAAAGCAAAAGCAGTGACTCATGCAGCAGAATGACCTCTTCTGACGAATACAAGAACATAGAAACTGGTCATAAGACAGGCCATGTTTTGTCTATCTAGTTCAGTATTGTATTCTAAGTGACAGGAACTCTTGCAAAGGAATGTTTTCATGTTCCCTCTCATATTTTCAACTGGAGATCCCAGGGACTAAACCTAGAATATAATGAATGCAAAGCAGGTGCCCTATCACTTAGCTAAGTTGCTACCTTTCACAGGGCAAGGGTGTTAGTTTTTTATTCTGCCACTTTAAAGAAAATAATGTTTATCAGGTATAAGGGTTAAGTACACTTCCAGTTTAATTCAGAAGAACAAGACGTTTCAGGGATGGGAAATGTCAGAAAATGTATCCGGCTGGTCCTGTAGACCCTTTAAGTTGGTATTAATTTAATCTTTCCCTGCTTTGGAACAAATGCCTTTCTCCACTTCTCCCATCTTACTCTGGTTCATGTCATGTTACCTGTTTATCACCTTACTCTCCACACATCAAGCCACCTATCTGTTCTCCTCCTCCATAAAACTCACATTTCCCAGACGTTTTTTTGTTTCTATGCTGCCAGTTTCCTCATTCATACTTTACTGTTCCTTGGTCAAAGCAATTTACCCATTTCCAACAACTTTGGCTATATCTGTGCGTGGCTTCAGACAACTAGGCTTCGAGCAGAAATTACCACCTTTTCCAATTTAAAATTTTCTGCATCTCCATGCAAGGAAACCTGGTTAGCTGCAAAGACCAGACATATATCATGTCCCTAGAACTACAGTCGCCCCTCCGTTTTTGTGGGGACCCCCCCCCCCCGCGAAAATAGAAAATCGCTATCATTCAAGCCCCATTGGCTTGAACGGTAGCGTGTGCCCCATTTTGTCCCCTTCTGTTTGCCACCCGCGAATGGGCAAGGGACGCGGATTCCTACTCCAGAAAAACAGAGGGACAACTGTATATGGAAGTGTGTAGAGAATACACAAAGCATCAGATCCAGCCTGTGGTCCTCGCTAGCACATGCAACTAATTCCCTACATGTATGGCTGTACAGTAGTTGCTCTTTATGCTAGAACACTAGTGCCCTCTAGTGTCCAATATAAAGAACACAGGCAGCTTCTGAACAAAGAAGAGGAGCAGCTAAAGTACAGCAAAGTCCTAATCATGTCCATTGACATTAAATCAGGTTGACTTTCTCAATACTTTTTTCCTTTGAGATCTGCATACCATTAGGATTGTAAGAAACTCAACAGAAAACATATTCAAGGGTAGCCGTGTTGGCCATATAGCAAAATACACTAACATCCCAAATCCACAAAACAGTGATACCTTTGATCTTTGAGTCCCTATATTGGGAGAAAGGCGGAATATAAGAAAATAATAACAACAACAACAACAACAACAACAACAACAACAACAATTGATTGGCCAACCAAGATGCACAAAATACATTACCGTGTGGCACTGAGAATAAAATACTTCATAGTCCAAGAGATAAAATTTGAATTCCATTAGCAATACAAAAAGGTACTTCTTCTGACATCCAAGATGTCTCCACCCTTTGTACGGTCACAGCCCCCTTTCTTTTTGAAGCGGAGCGTCAAAGTTTGCATCAGATATTTTATGCATTTTGGTAGGCCAAATAAAGGTATCACTGTCTTATGGATTTTGGTAGTTATTGTACTTTGCTATATGGCCAACACAGCTTCCCCTGAATATGTTTTCTGGATGTGGAGATACCGTGTTTTTGCTCCTACAAATGTCTACAGATCTAAATACCTTTGCTAGTGGCTGTATTTTACAATTACCAACAGAACATAAATGCTTACAAGTCACTGGTCCCTCCTGGAGGCTTGTATTTAAGAATGCCAAGAAGGCTCAACATCCGTTTAGCTGTCTGTTCTGGCGACTCTTCTCTAATGTCAACAGCGTGCTGAAAAGTTTAAAAATAACAAAGCTATAATTAACATGACAAACTTTGCAATGTAAGTAAAACAAAACCTAGAAGAAAAGAGGCTTTGTGAGTGCAAAAGTAAAAGGTTTCACATGTAACCAGCCAGGCTTCATCTAAACTCCTATCACTTTTCTTCCACAAATTCTTTCAACCTGATCAAACTGCCATATGTCATAGAAAACCATCTTATACCAAGTGAGATCATTAGTTCATCTTGGTCAGAATTCTTTCAAATGACAACCAATGGCTCTTCAGGGTTTCATACCAGTCTTTTCTAATCATTCCATGAAATATCAAAGACTGAATTTTGATCATCTGGATGCAAACCATGTGCTCTACCAAGAAAAAAATTACTTATCTTAACAAGGCACCATTCTATCTCAGAAACAGGTGGCTAAACTTACACAGGGCTGTGTGCCCTCTGTGAAAAGGGAAAAAATAAGATGGGCAGAGAAAAATAAATCTTTATTAGTCCAATCTTATTACTTTTCCTAAGATGTAAGTCCCATTCAATTCAAGTGAGTTGTAACCATGCACAGAAAGAGGGACGCATCCTGTTTTCGTGATTTTAAATAATAATAATAAATAATAAAATTTTATTTATATACCGCCCTTCTAAAAAATCAGGGCGGTGAACAACAAGGAGTAACAATACAATTATACAACCAAGATAAAATACATTAAAAGCAGTACGATAAAAACAATAAAATAACAATAACAAGTCGGCAAGACAATGGGGCAAGATAATGGGGGGGAGAATTACTGGTCAGGGTAAGCTTGTTCAAATAAGTGGGTTTTTAACCCCTTCCTGAATTGAGGTAGGGAGGTGGCTGAGCGGAGCTCATAGGGCAGCGCGTTCCAGAGGTTGGGGGCAGAGATGGAGAAAGCCCTCCTAGAGGTGGAGTTGTATTTCACCTCTGGAACTCTTAACAATAGCTGCCCTGAAGATCGAAGTGTGCGGGGCGGATTGTACGGGGAGAGGCGGTCCTCCAGGTACCCTGGGCCCAAGCCATTTAGGGCTTTATAGGTAATTACCAACACCTTGTATTGCGCCCGGAAGCGAATAGGCAGCCAATGTAAGTCTTTAAGGACTGGAGTTATATGACTGGACCTGGCAGTGCCAGTGACCAGACGGGCTGCCATATTCTGCACAAGTTGCAGCTTCCGGGTATGGTACAAGGGTTGCCCCATGTAGAGCGCGTTGCAGAAATCCAAACGAGAGGTTACCAGGGCGTGTACAACAGTTTCAAGGTCTCCCCGGTCAAGGTAGGGACGCAGCTGGCGTATCAACCGAAGCTGATAACAGGTGCTCCTGACCGTCGCATCCACCTGAGATGTAAGGTGGAGCGACGAGTCCAGAAGCACCCCCAAGCTGCGTACAGAGTCCTTCACGGAAAGCGTGATTCCGTTCAGGACAGGTGGAACCACCGCCAACCCCGGACCGGGGGAACCTATCACCAGTACTTCCGTCTTCTCTGGATTCAGGCTGAGTCTGTTGTCCCTCATCCAGCCCATTACCGACTCCAGACAGGCCACGAGAGGAGAGACGCCAATCCCGGTCACTGCATCAGTCGGAGACATAGAGAAGACTATTTGGGTGTCATCAGCGTACTGATAACACCGCGCCCCATGTCTCCGGATGATCTCTCCCAGCGGTTTCATGTAAATGTTAAAAAGCATGGGAGACAGAATGGCTCCTTGAGGGACCCCAGATGTAAGGGCCCTCTCATCGGAGCGCACGTCTCCCAGCTGCACCATCTGGGACCTCCCGGAGAGGTAGGATCGGAACCACTGGAGCGCAGTGCCCCCGATTCCCACCTCCGCCAGGCGCCCCAGAAGGATACCATGGTCTATGGTATCGAAGGCCGCTGAGATGTCCAAGAGCACTAACAGGGACACGCTTCCCCTGTCCATGCCCAGACGGAGATCATCGACCAAGGCGACCATAGCAGTCTCAACCCCGTAACCAGCCCGAAAGCCGGTTTGAAATGGGTCTAGATATTCCGTTTCATCCAAGATCGATTGAAGTTGGATTGCAACCGCCCGCTCGATCACCTTCCCCAAAAATGGCAATAGCGAGATTGGCCGGTAATTGTTGTGCAACAGAGGGTCGAGGGAGGGCTTTTTTAATAGAGGTTTTACTATGGCCAATTTCAAATTTGATGGAAATTGCCCATCCCTCAATGAGGTGTTAATAATCTGCTGTAACAACAAGGTTACAGCCGGACCCCCCTGTGCCGCTAGCCATGAGGGACAGGGATCGAGAGAGCATGTTGTCTTCCTAACACTTCCAAGGATCTTGTCCACATCCTCGGTACTGACAGACTCAAACTGATCCAGACTAACCAAGTTCACGGATGCCCTGGGTACCTCTACTCTAGGTTCTGCTCTAAGGCTGGCCTCAAGACCTTCGCTTATCCGAGAGATTTTATCCGCGAAGAAGTTGTTAAATTGGTCACAGCAGGCCTTAGAAGGTTCAAGGATCTGGTTCGGGGCAGGAGGGAGCTGAGTTAGCTCCCTCACTACCCTGAACAACTCTGCCGGACGCGACTCCGCGGACGCGACACGTGCAGCATAGAACGAATTCTTAGCTGCACGAATCGCCTCTCCATAGTCCTCCAAAAGGTGGTCCAGGAGAGTCTTGTCGGATAAGCGCTGGTGTTTCCGCCAGCGGTGCTCTAGCCGTCGCAGAACCCGCTTCCTCGCCCGGAGGTCTTCCGTATACCAGGGCTTTCTTTTGGAAGCAGGCCTGAGAGGGCGCTTGGGAGCGATACTGTGTATAGCCTTAGATAGACCGGTATCCCAGATACCGGTCAGGGCATCAACAGAATCGCCGTCATTTCCAACCATAAGCCCCTCTAGGGCTTCCTGGAACCTATTGGGTTCCATCAGCCTTCGAGGGTGGACCATTCGAATAGGTCCGCCACCCCCGGGAGGGATCTGGGTAGAAGCCTTGATCTTTGCCTCTACCAGGAAGTGATCCGTCCATGACAGGGGGGAAATATTAGTTATTTCCGCCCACGGATTTTCCATGTTCGTACAAAAGACCATATCGAGCATATTACCCGCAGAATGCGTTGGACCCGAGACCAGTTGAGACAGGCCCATGGAAGTCATGGTATCCATGAATTCACGAACCGCACCGGATGGAACATAGCTGGCCGCGAAGGGAATGTTGAAGTCTCCCAGGACGAGAAGCCTGGGGGACTCCAACAGTACCTCCGAGACCAGCTGTGTCAGTTCGTTAAGGGAGTCTGTTAGCGCACGAGGTGGCCGGTACACCAACAGAATCCCTAGACTGTCCCTGGCCTTCAGGGTCAGGTAAATACACTCGATGTAGGAAGTTTGACGAACATGGTTCCTGGAAAGAGACAAGGTGTTCTTATGGATCAAGGCGACACCCCCCCCCGCCCACCTAACCTGGTCTGGTCCTTCACTGAGTACCCGGCAGGTAGGGCCTGGGCCCACACAGCTTCCCCTCCAGGCCCAAGCCAGGTCTCAGTAATGCAAGCCAGGTCGCAGTTGTTATCTTCAATTAGGTCATGAATAATGTGGGACTTGTTCTTAATGGACCTGGCGTTGCACAGGAGCAGAGTCAGGGTTTGTGGTATGGTTGGAGTGATCCTCAGGTCCCTTTGGTTAGGAGAGGGACAGGAAGGGGAGATAGGTATTAAGTATCGATCTCTCCTTCCCCTGTAACGCAAGTCCCTACTCCTACCGCCATACCTTCCCCTGCCCCACACTACCTCAATAGGAGCTCCGCTCACGTTAGATGGACTATCCCCTACCTCCCCAACCAAAACATCACCCATTTCCGTATCCTCCCCCTCCCCCCCACAGTACAACAAGAGAGACGAAGAGAAATCAGAGCGAACATTCTTCGTCTACAGGCCGACAGGTGCGACTCCTCTGCCCTCTAATGGCCCTTACAGGAGCACTGTTCAAGCAGCGAGGCAAAGTCCTCCTGGGCCGCTGCCCAGGTGATGCAGGGCGGGCGGCGTCTTCTGGGGGTGGCTGGGAGCCGGCGTTTTGGGGCCGCTCTCACCGGCCCCGCCCCCGCTGAGAAACGCCGCGTCGGCGGCGAGGCAAAGTCCTCCTGGGCCGCTGCCCAGGTGATACAGGGCGGGCGGCGTCTTCTGGGGGTGGCCGGGAGCCGGCGTTTTTGGGGCCGCTCTCACCGGCCCCGCCCCCGCTGAGAAACTGAGGGAATGAAAGAAAAAAGAGCACAGGTGTGGAGAAGAAAGGAACAGAGGATGGACAAGGAGGAGATATGTAAAGTACTTGCATTATCTGAACCCTTTGGCTGCTAAAAAGGCCAATGCAATTTTAGGCTACATCAATAAAAGTATAGTGTCTAGATCAAGGGAAGTAATAGTGCCACTGTATTCTGCTCTGGTCAGGCCCCACCTGGAATATTGTGTCTAGTTCTGGGCCCCACAATTCAAAAAGGATGTGGAGAAACTGGAGCATGTCCAAAGGAGAGCGATTAAAATGGTGAAGGGTCTGGAAGCCATGCCCTATGAGGAGAGACTTAGGGAGCTGGGGATGTTTAGTCTGGAGAAGAGAAGGTTAAGAGGTGATATGATAGCCCTGTTTAATTATTTGAAGGGATGTCATATTGAGGAGGGAGGAAGCTTGTTTTCTGCTGCTGCAGAGAACAAGACCCAGAACAATGGATGAAAGCTACAGGAAAAGAGATTCCAGCTCAACATTAGGAGGACCTTCCTGAGAGTAAGGGCTGTTCAACGGTGGAACAAACTCCCTCGGAGTGTAGTGGAGTCTCCCTCCTTGGAGGTCTTTAATCAGAGGCTGGATGGCCATCTTTGGGGATGCTTTAATTTGGATTTCCTGCATGGCAGAATGGGGTTGGACTGGATGGCCCTTGCAATCTCTTCCAACTCTATTATTCTATGATTCTATGATACTAAGGTCTTGGACAGAAGCTCTTTCAGACCCAATATACTAAGACAGGGATGTGGAATGAGCAGCCCTCTTGTTGTTGAACTGCGCTTCCTATCATCCATCAACACTAGGCTGGGAGTTGCAAACTCAGGATCACATGTTCCTTAGGTAAAAAGAATAGCGTTGTGTTTTTTTATTAGCACTTTTCCCACATTCACAGGGGTCCTTCAGCCCTAACCCCAGCAAATGTGGAGGAACCACTGTATAGTAGTTTAGGAAGGCACCTATGAAAAATGATAGCAATCTCCCCTCCCCAGACATATCAGGACACATGTTAAGCCATTATTATTTTAAGAACCACTGTGTCAGACAACCAAGAGCTTCCAGGATGTATGAAGGTATGTATGAAGGTCATCATGATGTATGAAGGTCATCATGGCAACCTGTAGTAAGCATACTTGGGTTTTATTTCAGGGCTTAGAAAAGTTACTTTTTGGGATGACAGTTCTCAGAATTCCCAGTCATGGGAGGATTCTGAACATTATAGTCCCCAAAACTAACTTTCTCAAGTTTCATCCTGAAATATACACTTTGAAACTTATACAGTGGGCCTTCCACATTCGCTGGGGTTTATGGGCACTGGACCCCTGTGAAAAAGTGGGAAAACCACAAATTAACATATACAATTTTTTAACCAGAGAGAACACCTCTCTAGGAATCTCTAGGTCCTCCAGGGCAACTATATGACTAACATCTACTGGAAGTTGACCACAGAATTGTGCTGGAGGACCTACAAATGCCTAGAGAAGTGTTCTGTCTAGGAATCTCTCCAGCGTGATTTTTTGCGGATGATGACGACAGAGTCATGCTGGAGGACCTAGAGATTCCTAGAGAGATCAAATGTGCCAATAACCAAATCCACATAAGTCAAAGCCTTCAGTGTGGAGGGCCGACTGTCGGAGCAACCCTCTCAACGTTTCGCTTTCTCACCTTTGGGTCAATTTCTCCCAGCACATCATTGAGCAGCTGCAACAGTTGCATCGACTCCAGTGAGTCAAACGTGATCAGATTGAAGTTTCTCTTGAAGGGCTCTTTGTTGAGCTTCTCCACGATGAACTTCAGTTGGTCGCTCATGGCGGCAGGCGGAAAACGCTCTGGAAGAGGAGCAAGAGAAAGGGGTTGAAGGCCCTTTGGATCCAGCAGCATAAGGATCTCTGCAACTATGACAGTCAAAATACCTGTAGGTGGGGGCAAGGAGGGACAAGCTTTGAGCTCCAGGCCCCACAACAAACTCCAACTCCCAGAATTCCATAGCCTTGAGCCAGGGCAGTTAAAGTGGTGCCAAACTGGGGTATTTCTCCAGTGTGGATGCAGCCTTGGTTAAATTGAGTCTGTGAGATTAGAAATAACCCAGTTTGAGACGGCTTGAACTGCCCTGGCTCAGTGCTAGGAACTGGGCGTTTGTTGTGGCCCTGGAGCCCTCTGACAAGAGGCTCAATGTCTCCCAAAACCACAGTTCCCAGGATGGACTGAGCCAGGGCAGTCAAAGCAGTCTCAAACTGGATCATCTCTGCAGGGTGTTTTGGTCCTAAGGCTGCATCCACACTGCAGAAATAATCCAGTTTGACACCGCTTTAACTACCAGGGCTCAATGCTAGGGAAGTCTGAGAATTGTAGTTCTGGGGCCACAAGAAACTATAATTCCCAGAATTCCCTAGCACTGAG
>NC_056531.1:3153867-3171892 GCF_019175285.1 Sceloporus undulatus | reverse complement strand
TATATATATATATATATATATATATATACGCACAAACACATATATATATATACACATGTGCATCCATCACCAGCCTTAAGAGATGGGGATGGTGCCATACGACTAGCAGAAAACCGCACAGACTTGGAACGGTTCTGGAGGAAGGTCAAAGACGAAAGTCCAAAGGCAGGCGTGTTGCTGAACAAACAAAAACAATGACCACAGAAGACATACACAAATTCAAGGTACACAATGAGGAGATTGAAATAGTCAAAGAGTTTCTGCACCTTGGATCAAACATCAAGTCAGGAAGGAGACTGCAGTCAAGAAATCTGAAGACTTAAGAATGGTAAGGGCAGCCACAAAAGAACCAGAAAAGATGTGGAAGTGTAAAGCTATACAACTGAGCAGTAAAGTCAGACTCTTCCAAGCCGTTGTATTCCCCATCATCAGCTACAGATGTGAGAGCTAGACATTGAAGAAGGTGGCTAAGATATCTCTTTCCCTGTCCTGTGCTGCATTTCCCCTATTTCATCGTCATCTCCATTCTCTTCAGGTTGAGCACTGTTTTCCTTTTGGGAGAAACCCAAGGAAAAGGAGATGTTGAGTAGTTCTACCTTTTGTGAAGTCGAAGGCAGTCATGGTCGGCGTCCATAGTTTTTTGTGGGTTTTTTGGGCTATGTGGCCATGTTTTAGAAGAGTTTCTTCCTATACTGTGTGACCCAAATGTTGGTTCGGTTTGCAGGTGACTAGGACATCCAAGAATGGTAGTGTTCCTTCATTTTCTTTTTCCACGTCAGGAATAAACTTCTGGAACATGGCCACAAAATCCCAAAAACCCACAAAAACTATAGTTCTACCTTTTCTGTGTTATCAGTAAATTTTGCTGTCTTCCCCATATAGCAGCCCTACCATTGTCTAGTTCATACTGGCTTTGTGCTGTAATAAATGTTGTTGTTGTTTCCTAGTTCTTCCTTTTGCTACAGACATAACCGACAAAGTCTTTTTTGTGGAGTCGACAGCTTTCATGGCTGGCATCCATAGTTTTTTGTCTTTTTTTCAGGCTGTGTGGCCATGTTCCAGAAGAGTTAATTCCTGATGTTTTGCCAGCATCTGTGCTCCTTGGTATCTTCTTTGAAGATGCCAGCCACAGATGCTGGCGAAACGTCAGGAATGAACTCTTCCAGAACATGGCCACATTGCCCAAAAAACCCACAGAAAACTATGTGGCCATGTTCCAGAAGAATTTATTCCTGACGTTTCACCAGCAGCATCTGTGGCTGACATCTTCAGAGAATGCTGGCATGGAAGAGAGTGGAACAGTATATACAGTGGTGCCTCGGGTTACGAAATTAATTCGTTCCGCGGCCGCTTTCGTAACCCGAAAAGCCTTCGTAAGCCGAATTGCCATAGGCGCTAATGGGGAAAAAGCCGCGGCTCTGCCGCGGCTCCATTTAAAATAGCGCCGAAGTTTTTTCGTAACCCGAAAAAACATTCGTAACCCGGAGCAATTATTTTCTATTGCATTTTTTTCGTATCCCGAAAATTTCGTAACCTGGGTAATTCGTATCCCGAGGTACCACTGTATACCCAACTCTCTTCCATGCCAGCATTCTCTGAAGATGCCAGCCACAGATGCTGGCGAAATGTCAGGAATAAACTCTTCTAGAACATGGCCACAGAGCCCAAAAAACCCACCAAAGCTATTCTTTGGAGTGTTTCCTTTTATTTTTTGCTTCTTGCATGCAGCACACCTTCCTGAAAATGAACTCTGTAATGAGCAATAGCTTTGTCATGATCCTTACAATCCATTTGCTTTGCCTTCATTTGTTCTTTTCCTCTTGCCTGCGCCTTTAAGTGGTGTGGTTTGCCTGCCTGGGTGTGTGGCCAGAAACCAAGGAACTTCTGTTCTGTGAGACACTAGTGTGCATTATCTTTTCCAGATCTTTACTCCCCCGGCCATGGCTGGCTGCTGCTCTCTGAAGAATGTCTGTGAATACGAAACTAACAAAGTCGTCCGCATACAGAGCGTTTACTATGGAAGCCTCAAATGGGCCATTCATACTGCTGTCTTCGTATATGTCTGGTAAGTCGAAAAGGAAAAGTTGGGAAATTCCAGCAGTGGGAGAAAAGAAGGAGAGAAAGGCAGTTGGGGCTGCAAGCCTTGGAAAAGAAGTTATTAAAATCAGATCCATGGGATCTGATGTGTAAAAAACACAGCTGGAACTGAGCTGAATTTTTGCTGAAGGTCAGTGTCAAAACAAAACATTGAAAGAATTGTTTTGGTGCTTGTATTATTATTATTATTATTATTATTATTATTATTATTATTAACCTTTATTTATAAAGCGCTGTAAATTTACACAGCGTTGTACATACAATCTTTTTAATTGGACGGTTCCCTGCCCTCAGGCTTACAATCTAAAAAGACACGACACAGAAGGAGAAGGGAGTGGTGGTGGGGAAGGGGCCTCTCTAGTAGGATAATACATATAAAATACATAGCAATACAGGAAATGATTCAATAAAACAGACAACAAAAGAACATCAAATAGCAAGTGACAATTATGCAATGCCTTGGAACGCTGTCCTGAACAGGATGGTCTTCAGCTCCGTTTTGAAGCTGGTTAAAGAAGTGATGGCTCTTGCCCTCCTGGTAGTTTGAATTGGCTTTAAAAGCTGAAGTGTTTTATCTTTTTGCTATCAGTTTTATCTTGGTCTTCCATTCGGCTTCATCATTTATTGTTTCATTGTTGCACTTTATATTTTTAACAGACTGCATACCAGCCAGAGAACTTCAGTTCGTCAGCAGTGTTAAAACTGCAGTTAAAATTTAAAACCTTTAGCGGCGGTTTATAGTGTGTTATAGCACTCTGTGGCATAACTTACAGTACAGTAGAAGCTGGAGTGCAGCCTGGTGGCAATCCTAAACTGAGTAGATGGTAAATCTCATTGAGCACAGACAGATTTATTTGTAAGAAAATGTCCCTAGCGCGGCACTTAGGGGAGACTTTCCCTCAAAATGGGAAATCACTGTGCAGTGTTAATGGGACAATCTGCACCGGATTAGGATTTCCCCTTCTATGCAACTCTTGAGCATGGTGTGGACTGTGCACCGCAGCAGTGGCATGATTTGCCATCTTCATCTCCCCTAGGAACAGGTTTCTTATAAATCTAAAGAGTCTTGATTCCCCACTTGAGACCAAGCCACCCCCCAAAATACTTTGCATTACATCAGGGATACAATATATTGTTGCAGAGAAGCACTCCCTGCTTCTGGATCTACTGTCAGAACTGCAGCTAAAGATTGTGGGATGACTGAGGACATCCTTGTCCCGCTAGTCAAAACGTTCTGGCATTTTGACCGTGCAAGTTCTCGTTCCGGTACAACACTGGTTACATCCACACTGCAGAAATAATCTGGTTTGACACTGCTTTAACTGCTGTGGCTTCATGCTATGGAATTCTGGGAAGTGCAATTCTGAGTATTCCTTGCTTAAGAAAACCCTCTGAAATTCATGGGCTCACTGTATGTTGGCAGGCAGCTTGAAGGCACATAAAGACATAACATAGGGCCCAAATAGATGGGGCCAAATGAAGTGGGTTTGGGCCACTTTGGAGGGGTTCTGTTTAAATGATGCACACGTCCTAAGAGGTTGGAAGCCACACTGAAACTGTGCTCCGGTCCTTAGGACCAGAGTGTGCCTTCCACGCGGCTTTTGGTCTCTTAGGACATATGCATTGTTTAAACAGCACACCTCCAAAGTGGCCTGAAGCCACTTCATTTAGCCTGTCTGTTAAGGCCCTATGTCTTTTAGACTGTAAGACTAAGAGTAGGGATTGTTTTATTATTCCAGAATCCATATTAATGTAATATTTTAACCTGGCCAACCAAAAGGGTAAAAAAAACCTTTGCGATCCCAATCTTCAGGAAAAATGTTACAAAAGTCAGTGGGTGGAAGTGAAGGGAACTTAGTTTGCAGAGTGGAGAAACTTTTCCACTCGAGTTGTGCAAGAGTATACTCTACCAAGCTGATCACATCCTTAGTGTGGTTTTATTTCTAAATGCACACTTGGGCATTTGCTTAACACGAGAGGGTTCGGCTAGACAAGCTCAGCTTTGTCAGGTTGGCACATGACATTTCCACCCACACAGAATGAATGTTATGATGTAGCCAGGGACTCTTAAAGAGCTACTTTCAAAATAAATGGTAACTGCTGTTCCTGTATACCAGTGCTAGATAAGATTTGTAATTTTTTTAAAATCCCAAAACATACTCACAAAACACAATATGGATTTTATATTTCAAACTATTAGCTGGTGGCAAAGTGTTGTGGACAACACATGTTCTGTAGTTTTAATGACCATATACATGATGTATTTGTACAAAATGAGTTGTTACTGAAAGGGGCAGGGGATGCTTTTTTCTTCCAACCAGCTAGCAACCCCACTAGAGAGACCTTCCTCTCTTTAGATTGAATTCTCCCATCTGGGAAATGGGTACATTGAGGTGGGGAAGGGAACTCATGAGATGAGACACCTAAAACCCTTTTCCGTTGTGTCTCTTCAGTGTCGTGCTTATTGCTGACAGACGCTATCAGAAGAAGGACTCTGTCATCAGCTCAGTGCACACAAAAGTGAAAGGGGTATCTCAGACTGATATGAGGATTTGGGACACAGCGGAATATACAATTCCCATGCAGGTGAGTCTTGTTACTGAAGTTGGAGCAGATCTGTCTGGATTCCAGTGATGTGTCAAACTGATGTTGACTTTTTGTGTGTTTAATTGTAATCTTTTTAATGCGTAAGCTGCCTAGAGTGTCCTATGCACCAGTGAGCAAGTGTCCCAGGAACTAGGTGGATGGATTGTAAGAGCTGTCGAGGAGTTAATACTACAGCTCGGGTCAGTCACAGGGTATCCAGCAGGGAGAAGGGAGAAGCAATAAAGTGATCATCAACTGGGTCCACATAAACAAAGCCAGCAAGAAGTGAATCAGGGTTGTAAATCATAGACAGTCTACAGGAACAGAAACACTGAAAGTACTGCTAGTTGCCAAGAAAAGAGGCTTGAAAGCAACAAGTGGTCAAGGAGTGGCTGGGAGATTTATAGGCATTTGTTTCAAGACCCCCAATAAAGCTAACATCTCCTACTTAATAATCTTTGGGAGCCAACCCCCCAGCTGCTTAGACTCAGATAGAGCCAACTTCCCCAAGTCCAGGTATGGAGATTTGTCAACCACTCCTGGATGGGGTCACACTTCCCCTAAAGGACAAAGTGCACAGTCTGGGGGTTCTTCTGGATCCATCACTACAATTATAATTTCAAGTAGATGCGATGGCCAGAAGTGCCTGGTACCAACTTCGGTTGATACGCCGACTGCGTTCCTACCTGGACCAAAAGGACCTTGAAGCAGCGGTGCATGCACTGGTAATCTCTCATTTAGACTTCTGTAATGTGCTCTACGTGGGGCTACCTTTGTATCAAGTTCGGAAACTTCAATTAGTACAAAATGCAGCAGCTAGACTGGTCACCGGTACACCTAGGACTGACCATATAACACCAATCTTAAGATCTCTTCACTGGCTGCCGATTAGTTTCCGCGCGCAGTACAAAGTGTTGGTCATCATCTTTAAAGCCCTACATGGCTTGGGCCCGAGTTACTTGAAGGAACGCCTCTCCCTACACAATCCGCCCTGCACTCTCAGAACTACAGGGAAGAACCTATTGGACTGCCCGAAGACTAGATTAAGATCTACTTCCCATAGGGCATTCACTGTGATGGCTCCCAAATTATGGAATGGCTTGCCGGAGGAGATCCGTCTCATTACCACCTTAGATGCCTTTAAGAAGGCAATCAAGACGGATCTCTTCCGGCAAGCCTACCCCCAGACCTGCTTTAACAGCTTAAGATGATACTCCACTCGGAACTTGATGAGGAATCAGATTTTGATATTGCACATGTACAGGTATTTTATTGTGTTTTTAAATTTTGCTTTGTATAATGAGAATGTATTTTAACTATGTGTAAATTTATATATGTGCTGTTCTCCTGCCTCGATCCGTAGGGAGAGGCGGGATATATAAATAAAAATTATTATTATTATTATTATTATTATTAACTGGTGACTCCTGGTGCTCTGCTTCCTCCTCTATGAATCCTGGCTTCTAGAGGGTGAGTCATGACACTGGGTTCCCGTCTTGGAAAAAAGGCAGGATATAAACAAAAATAATAATCGTTTCCCCCCACGGTTAGGTTACAAGGACATAAAGAGAGCACTGATGGACCCTGGGTCTGTTTAGACCAGCGTCCTGTGTGCTACTGTTGCTAACCTCTTAGAATGTGTGCTTTTAGCTTAGTCTGTATTGATTGTCACATGTCCCTCTGGTGTACCCTCTTAGGCTCCGCAGATTTCTGACTATGGGCTTAGAACCAGGATTTTAAATGGCAGACTTTATGCCATTTTGCTGCCTGAAGTGAAGAATAACATGGCAACCCCCTTGCCCTCTGTTCCATGTACAAAAACTTACCTGTCTGGCAGTTGAATTTTCCTTCTTGCATAGACAATGAGACAGTGTCCTCCACTATGTCTGAGAGCAGCAAGGTAGCTCAAGGGTTGGCTCTCAGGTGTTCAAATAGAAGGGAAAAACAGGGGAAGAACAGTTGGCAAGTACTGTTGATGCACCCCACATCCTTCAGTGATCTCCGTGAGTTACTAAAGCAAAGGAGTCTTAGAAATGAATGAATACTTTTTAAAAAGATCTATGAGAATGTGATTTCCATTGTTTTGACAGATCAAATCTGTTTTACAGTTCTCTTTTCTCTCCCCCCCCCCCTCTTTTCTATGTAGGGAATAGATTCCTTTTTTGTGGTAACCAATATAATCAGGACGGAAAACCAGATCCAGGGAGTTTGCCCCGAGGTAACTGTAATGTGAGTGGTCCTATCAGTTGGGTGGGTGGGAGGAAAATTATTCCGTGAACAGAAGAAGATGTTTTTAATTTGTCTCTCATCACTATGGTGACACTACATCCCTGGGTATTGACTCATCTTTCCATCTATTTGTGCCCATTGGGTAAAAAAGAAGCACACACTTGTCACAACTAGTCCAGACAACTTCCTTTGCACTCATTGTACATTTTGAATTCGCTGGCAAGTTACATGCAGGGTTTGTTCGGTGCCATGTGTCTATAGATGAGTTTTGAAATTGCTGTTTTGGGGTTATCCTCCTCCCCACCATTTGACCCTTTTGGTGAAACTTCAGCTAACCAACCTAAAGTATTAAACTGGGAAAATCAACCTAATAAAACAATGGTTGGCCAGCAGTGGTGCTGTTATGTTCAGTGTGTTGCCCATTATAAGAGAGGCAATTGTTAAGGAAGACTAAAGGCTAAAATAAAACATATGTTGCTAAATATTCAAGTACAAATTGTATATTAATCCACCATCTCTTTTTTGCTTAGTTCCCCATTGCCAAAGCAGTTTGTTCTACTGACAGAAGCTGTATGGAAGGTCGTATGGATCCCCAGAGTAATGGTATGTACATTTAATCTTGTTAACACGCTGCAAAAGCCATCTGCAGTGTGTTCAAAGCTCGATCCATCTGGGAGAGGCGGGAAAATACAAATAATAATAATAATAATGTTTATTTATATACCGCTTTTCCAAATTAGATCAAAGCGGTGTACAACAGGAAGTACAATACAATATCCAAAGTCAAAATAAAACTATTATTATTATTATTATTATTATTATTATTATTCCATTGCATTATTGAGAAATTTGTTCTGCACTTGTTCCATGATGGACAAAACTCAAAGAAAAGCATCTGATGCAGTGGGCTTGGCTATAGTACATAGAAGATAATACAGAAGTAAATGTGTTAAGTCTTTAAAGTGCCACAGGACACTTAACGATTGAGTTTCACAACCATACAATCAGGTATAAATCATACTCAGAAGAGCTGGCATAGAGATTCCTTTAAATGAGCAGTTTGTGGCACTCCAGCTGCTTTTGGCCTGTTATTCCGGTCAATCTTATCCAAAATACCTAATCATGAGGGATATTGGGAGCTATAATCCTGTGACAGCTGGAGGGTCACAAATTGCCTACCCATGCCTTAGGGCAAAGTTTTAAAAACAAGTGTTCTGCAGGAATAATGAAATTAGTCCTTAAGTATAATAACAAAGAAAAAGCAAGTTACAGTAGTTACTTTAAAAATATTAAACATGCAATGAACTTTAAGAGATGATTTCCATATTCCTTTACTAAAGGTATTGGATGGCCACCTGCCAATCAGTGATAACACAATTTGGATCCAATTTGACTTATAAAGTTGTAAAAGTTACTTTCTTCTTGGTAAAAAAGAAAACAAAAGAGTAATTAACTCCAAGATGATGTTCCTTGAATGAAAGTTGATTTCTCCTCTCTGCAGGGATTCAGACTGGCAAATGTGTGAAGTACAACACAACTTTGAAAACGTGTGAAGTGAAGGCTTGGTGTCCTGTGGAATCAATTAAAAGTGCCCCAGTGTAAGGCGCTGTTCATCATGCTTTTCTTTGTATTTCCTCCTCCCATCTTCTTCCCATTAGCATTTTAGTCTAGTGGCAATCATAAAGCCATTTGGATTTATTTACAGCTCTAAAAATCTTTAAGAGGACTGTTCTCAGTTTCTGGAGGCTTTCCAATTCTCTCAGCATTAAATATAGGATGGCTTTCTAGCTAACATCTGAATTGTATGATGATGGTTATAGTAATCAGCACCTAAGAGCTTGCTTGAAATTTTTCAACCGGATGTTGTATATTCTTCTAGGCCTGCCATTCTGAGGAGTGCCGAAAACTTCACTGTACTCATAAAAAACAACATCCACTTTCCAAAGTTTAATTATACAACGTAAGTACAAAAGTCTGTTTCAGCTGTCCGTATTTAAAAAGTAGGTAGGGCAATCTGCATTTCCCTGTTCCTGGTAAATCAACCACTGCTACTCTTTTGGGAGATGCTAGCCATGTTTTTAAAAATGATGTATATGTGAGTTGCTAGCATTTTTCTACAGGGCCCAACCTTCTCTCCACTATCTGTTGAATCCTAGTGCCATGGATGCTCTGTGGACAGATGGGTCTGGAAAATGGGTAGATTACCTGACTTAGATATTTGTATGTTATAAAGGCCAGGTGTATAGAAGTTGTGTGTTATGAAATGAGTTTTGTGTTACCTGGCCAATAAAAAACATTTCCCCCAATTCTCTGCAGAAGAAATATTTCACCAGAATTTAATATTTCCTGCACATACAACAAGAGAACGGCTCTATACTGTCCAATTTTCCGGCTGGGAGATATCCTCCAGTTAGCAGGAGAGAACTTCTCAGAGGTGGCTGTTCAGGTCTGTGTCATTGCTTATTTTTATAGAATATGTATCTCTTTTATGCCCTGGCTAGTTGCTGTTTCCTAGAAGAAAGGAGCTGAAGACAGCAGGATTTTTTGAGAGATACTTGGCTATACATTTCTTTGTAAAGGCATTTTTAAAGAGACAAGGGGGTCACATTGGAGATCTGTAGCTATGATCCATCCTCTTGGTGGGTTCTAAGGAGGTGGGCTGAAAATCTTTCACTGCAAATTTGTCAAATATAGTTGTCCGAATTGGACCTGGCCTTTGGTCTCCACTTGTAGAAAAGTTATTAATGGGTTTACTTGTTGTGACTCCACCCACAAATAATGTCATTTTGGGCAATTTTGCTGTCTTTTCAGCCAATATCTACTGTGGCACAATGCTTTGTGTCATTCTCTTATACTTTGGCAAAACAGATTGCATTTTGTTGGAACTGGATGGAAAACTCCAAAACTCGGGTTGTAGTGTTTCTTGAACAGCTTCCTGTTTTTGACTCTCACTTTTGACAAAGTGCAGTGCTTTGTCCACTCGGCATATAAATACAATTCAACTTTTGTTTGGCGGTCAGAACTAGTCACTTCCAAAGGCACAAACTCAGTTCTCACTCTTTTTTCATCCCTGACCATCCACCCTATTTTAAAAGGGCAAATCTGACTCTTTCTTTCAAGGGTGGCATCATAGGCATTGAAATTAATTGGGATTGTATCCTGGACAAATGGCTTCACCGTTGCAGACCCACGTATGGCTTCCGGCGTCTGGATGACAAAAAGACAAATGAAGCATTATACCCTGGCTACAATTTTAGGTAAAAGGAGTTTATAAAGACCTGTTACTTTGGGATTCTGGTTCTGGAATGTCTCAATTAAAGGAGGCTTCAAGCTTCCTGGGACCCTTTCACACTATACAGTTATAGCACTATAATTCGACTTTAGTTTCATCCTATCGAATCCTGTGATTTGTAGTTTGGTAAAGCACTAGAGCTCTGCTAAATGGGCCTTCCTAAACTGAAGATCCCAGGATTCCATAGGATGGACTATGGCAGCTAAAATAAAATGACAGGGTTGTAATCCTATAGTGTGAAAGAGCCAGCAGTCTTCTTTGTTTGGTCTGGAATCCCCAGATATTTTGTCCTGCTGCGGGATAGAGCTGTGTGTATTTCATTACTCTGTGATCACCTTGTGCATAACTTTATTACAAAGTGCAGAATCTAACATCTTGAACATTTTAGTTCCCTTCTCCATGCTTTAAAAAAACCAAGTGTTTTGAAAACTTATTTTTAAAAGGACATGTCGCAATTACTTATTATCACAGATTTTGTATCCATGGATTCAACCATCCATGGCTTGAAAACCCCCTTGATTTTGCCATTTTCTTTTGCTGCTTACTCAGTTTTGGTGGCAGTTGATTAGGAAGGGCTCATAAATGATTTTTATTCCTTGTTTCCTTACCAAAAAAACACACATGTTGACATTAATTTTGAGGCTAGACATTTGTTATGGAGAATGCTCCCGCTATGGAGAAATCCAGCTTTGTCAGCTTTGGAAAACACAGCTCGCAGGGTTGGATGTGCCAACAGAACCTTAGCTATCTCCATGCCAGTAAAACATGCTTCAGCGAGTGAGGATAAATCATGGAAGAGGAGATCAAAGTTCATGTAAGTGCTGCAAAGTGCTTGATGCTCCAAGGGAAAGAGCAAGTAGAAAGCTGTGAAGTGAAAATGTAATGACTCACCAGTGTGTGTAGGGCGGTACAATGTTGCAGGAGTGTTTGCTGTTTAAAAAAAAAATCTCTAAAATAACACCCCCCATTCAAAATCCGTTTTGTGATACCTTTATTGGACCAACCAGAAGGCACAAAATATTTTGTATGCCAGCCTTTGAAGCTCATGGGCAGGAAAGCTCAATTCTCAGAATGGGGGCAGGGGGGGGTACTTTATAGTTCCAAATAGAGAAGACAGACTTTATTGCCTGTTTTACTGCCTTTGTGCCTAGTGAATTTACAGCTATGTGGTGGCCTTTCATCTATACAAACCTACTATAATATTGCAAAGCAAGTGGTTACTTACACTCCCCAACTAAGACCACTCAAATGCAACATCATCAAGCTACAACCAATTCTGGAAAATAACACTGTCCTCTCACAAGCTCTGGGAGATAGGTCTTTATTGGCCTACAGACAGCCTCCAAATCTTAAACAATTACGGCTACATCCTCATTGCTGAAATAATCCGGTTTGACAACACTTATTGTTTGACCCTTCTAGATATGCCAGGTATTACAAGCAGGCCAATGGAAAGGAGGAGAGGACCTTGATCAAAGCCTATGGCATACGCTTTGACATCCTTGTGTTTGGCATGGTAAATGTTATCCTCATTTTCCATTTTCTACCTCTTTAATTCTTATATCTGGAGAGACAAGAGTTTTAGTACCAAATGACAAATTTAGTGGTTGGATTAATGCATGAGGGGATGTAATCTAGGGTAGGACCCTGGCAATGGGGTGAACTGTTTTAATCTCTCCCCCTGCCACTATATTCCTAGTTCAGATAGTGTTCCTCAACAATGGAAATAACATTTCCATTGATGTGAATGGGAACTTCCTTTAAATTAAATTTAAAATTTAAAACATGTTTTTACTATTCACTTTCAATGTTCAGTAACTTACCTTATCATACACACACATACCTACCTACCTGTGCTTTTCTGGAAGGAAACCAGATTCTCTCCAACAGGCAGTCAACTGTTGCTTCCCAGAAATAAGACTGAGAAGCAATTCCTCTTTACTCTTACTTACAAAATAATAATATATTTTGTTCTCTTTTTCTTTTTCCAAAGGCAGGACAATTTGATTTCTTTGAGCTGCTGGTGTACATAGGTTCAGCACTATCTTACTTTGGCCTGGTAAGAAACAGTTGGGTTTTTAAAAAATCTCACAGCCTTATCCTGGGAAAGAGTAACCTACTGGAAAACAGGCTTCCTTGAGAAAATTGCCTCGCTACCCTCTTTATTTTGGTTTTATGAACTGTTGTCTTGGTGGAGCAAGTGAGGTGGCTGTTGAAAGAGGCAGGGAATGGGGAAAGGGAAAGCAAAACTGTTATTTAAATACAGTGAAGGTTAGGAATCTGTCCAGTATCCATTACCACTATGACAACAAGAACATAAAAACACATTTCCCCCTTCGCAGGCTCAGCTAGCTGTTGATTTTCTTATTACATCATATACATTTCGCTGCTTCAAGTCGGACCCAGTAAAGGCATATTACTACAAGAAAAAGTGTGAATCGGTGCCAGGACCAAGATGGGTAAGAGAGACAAGTGTAATAGCCTACCACTGTTCATGGCTAAAGGTAATGTAAAAATGGGGATAAGACGTCCTTCCTTCCTTCACCAATTTTAATTATGTCAAGTGGATGTCCACTGCTTTAATGGTAAGAGGACCTACTCACATCTCAAACTAAAATGATCTTGATGTGGTAGAAGGTTACTGCCAAGGAGGAGGGAAACCTTTCTGGTGTTCTGTAAGATTTGAGGGATTTTTAAAAATACTTTTAGATTTTAACAAGAGTACTTGAAGGCACACAACAACAACTCATAGTGGATTAGTAAATTTACAGCGCTTTATAAATAAAGGTTAATAATAATAATAATAATAATAAAATGCTCAGTGTATGCCACAGAAAAAAATTGTATGAAAATAAATGGTGAACCTTGTAAATCAATTTCTCAAAATGACAAAATGTGCTCTGGGGAAGTTGCTTTCTCTAGTGGCATCCCAGGCATATGTGCCACAATGAAGGGGATGGATAAGCAAAGAGAGTCTCATGACCCTGGCATGGCAGTGCATGTTGGGAACAAGAATCTCCTACAAGAGATAAGGTGGCTAGGAAATAGACTTTGGATCATGTTTGTTTCTTACTAAAGTTACAGTTTTGATAGGTTCTATTCTGCCTTAGTGACTGGTGCAGGATTTCTGCTTGCTCTTGCCTTCTGCAGCTATTTTATTTGAAATTTAAACAAACATCAAGGGTTGATACAAAAATGCTTTTGTTTCTCTTTTAATGAACAGACTTTGTTGTATGTGACATATGTTGACGAGCCTCACATCTTTATGATTGACAAATTGTTGAAGACAAGTCTACAGAATATTAAAGGCGAGATTATTCATGTGAGTTATCACTTCTTGGCCTTTTGGCTAAGATCAAGTGTGTGTGTGTCGTATTCATGCCAGTTAGCATATTTCTTGTGTGTGCATATATATGAGCATATGGGCATTTCCCTGTGTGTATACGTAAAAGTCTGCATGTAGATGTTAAGAGGTTAAAAAGTTTGACATTATGCATATGTTGTCTCTTGACTACAGAGAAGAACCAGCGATTATACACATGTTGCCAAATTCCTATTGAAGGATTTGGATAAAATTGTGTCTCCTGGAAATTCCCAGGAACTGCAGCCCCTGCAAAACAAAGGGGTCACATCTTCATCCCATGAGCGTCCTTCTTGGTGCAGCTGTGGAAAATGCCGCCCGGCTCAACACTATTGGGAGCAGCTCTGCTGTCGAAAGAAAGATGGGGCTTGTATCACAGCTTCAGCTTTGTTCGAACAACTTGTCACTTCCAGACCAATGCTTGAGTTTGTCCTCCTCTACAAAGATCCCTTGTTGGATCTGAAGGCTGAGACTCTCAACAAGCAGCTTCGGCATTGTGCCTACGAGCAGTATATTCTGTGGCGCTTTGGGGAGGATGATCTGAAAGAAAGGGCTATGATACCAAGCTGCTGCAGATGGAAAATCAGAGATGCTTTTCCTAGTGAGAGGGGCGAGTACACTGGCTTTAAGAGAAAAAAGTAACTGTTTGCAAAGACTCTGCATAAATGGGAATGAAACAGAATCTATGGGGAGGCATTTGACCTGTCATGAGATCTTTAAGGACAAAAGAAAAGCCCTGCTGCTTCAGTCTGAAGGTCTATCTTGTCCAGCATTCCTTTCACACAATGGCCCACTAGTTGCCTGTGAACAGGCTGCCATCAGGACATGAGTACAACTGCACCACTGAGCTCACATTCCCCCAAAACAGATATACGTACTGTCTCTGATACCACAAGTGATCTTGACTAGTAGCTATTGCTGGCCTTAACCTCCACAAATTTAGCAAATTCCTGTTGAAAGCCTTTCAAGTTAGTAACCATTGCTACATCTTGTGACAGTGAATTCCACAGTATAACCATGTGCTGTACGAAGAAGCTCCAACTAATCACTTGTCATACATCAGTTGCCTGATAATGTCTGGCATCCTGTTGGTGACACATGCATGCATGAGCCACACTATATGTTAGGGTGAATTGCACGACAGACACATTTTGTTGACAGTGGAGGAAATGGAACTGAACATAGAACAATGTTGTGTGTTGTAGCTGTGCATTACACATTGGAATTGTGCATTCCACCTGCACATCATGCAGTGGCACTGAGTCATTGGCATGTGTGATGCAATGATGCTATTATGCATGGGGATTGCATAGAGCTGACTTAGCTTATCTCTACATGTGGATATTTATATTATGCTAGGGGATGTTGGATTGCAGCCATTTTGTAAGGATCAAAAGATTTTGGCATATTGGACCCTAGTACGTCTTTTCAGAAAGACATTGGCCACTTCTGCCAAAGGTTGGTGATGCAATACAAATAAGTCTTCCTTGTGGCTTGTAATGTTGACATATCCAGGGACTGCTCCTTTCTGGACAGTTAACAAAGTTAATGTGTTCCTGAGCATTACTTCTTTAACAGAATATTTAATACCAGAGGCAGAAATAACATGGAAAGAATAGGATTAGCTTCCTATACCACAAAAAAGAAGAGCATTTTAACACATTTCAGCAAACCTGGAGAAAGGACAGAATCTAAATGTTAAAAAACACAAACATGTTCTGCATTTCTATCTGGTTGACCCTTGCATTGTGTTCAGCTGGAACCAACATGGCTGCCTGCCCTTGTAGGTCCCCTTTTTCCAGCGCTCCCTGTAAATCAAAACATGATGCTGGTGCTACTGATAGGCTGGTTGATATTCAGGACAATAATAAAGCAATGTCTAAGACCAACCAAGTCACACATAGCATTGCTGACAGATATACCAACCTCCAGAATCCAGCTTCTCAGCTGTTCCAGCAGAGGGCATAAACACACAGTGGACCCCACACTTCTGGAAGTAAGGCTCTGCCTCAAAGCATGTGTGGCTTCTGCCATCCATAATGCTTCCTCTATATTCTGTTTTTATACCATTGAACCCTGGAATCAGGCTTGGTTCTTTCATGCTTGCTTGCCTGCTACCGTTCTTTCCTGTTCAGAAAGAAAGAAATTCTTTTTATAAGACAAAGGATGGGTGCTTTTCTGATCCAGGTCATGTCAGCTGGCTGATTTCACTAGGGAGACATTGTTGTCTTTGTGTATCTTGTCTTACTG
Source organism: Sceloporus undulatus (assembly GCF_019175285.1). NCBI lineage: Eukaryota > Metazoa > Chordata > Lepidosauria > Squamata > Phrynosomatidae > Sceloporus > Sceloporus undulatus. Next base: position 3,156,077 of record NC_056531.1, on the reverse strand, counting down.
AAGCTGTTTGGATTAGTTATCTTTTAGTAACATGACTGTGATAAGCTGATTCCTTAAGAAGCGGTAAAAGATAAAACCTAGGTAGCAGACACTAATGTCTCAGCTATGTCAACCCACTGGGTGACTTGGGTGACTCCCACTCTCAAAGGAAGGGAATGGCAGTAGACCCCTTCTGAATAAAACTTGCCAAGAAAACCCTATGATAGGGTCATCATAAGTCCGAGTTGACCGGAAGGCTCATAACAATAAGATAAAGCAGACCATGAGCTTTTTGTTGCTTCATTTCTGGCATTGGTATAGTATAGTGTAGTAGTGCTATAGTGTAGCAAGAGCCTCCCTTTTAAAAGTTTGTACCACATTAAACTAATACATTGTCGACTGCAGCATTATCTTGTAGGATTTCCACTGACTTTTAGAGGAGAGCTCTAAAGCACCATTTTCTCTTTGAGGCAGCTTTAAACGGCTTTCTGTCCCCATTTCCCAAACTAGGTTCTCTCAAAGGTGACTTTCACGAGGGAGAAGGAAAGCAGCCATATGCCCTGTCCTCTCATATGGTCAGGTTTTCATTACTGTCAGCTGAGGTGAGGATGTGTGTGTGGCCCTTTAGTTATTGGACTACAGATTCCACCATTCCTTGCCAGAATGGGGAGGAGATGCTGGGAGTTACAGTCCAACAACAGCCGTAGGGCCACATGATGCTTACCCTTGCCATAGGAGATGCTGCACTATCTTTGTTGTTGGATTTGGTGTTGGAGCCGGTAGGGATGGAGGTGGGATAGCAGCATGAGAGCAACACTCAGAGTAATGGATTTGGCTATGTACAGGATGGTATTACCAGTCAGCTGCTCAGAGATGGATTAGACACTTTTGTTTCCCACTGCAGAACTCCCTGTCCTCTTTGGAATATTTGCAGTGGCACAGAGAGAACTACCTGGTCCATACATGAGACAGAGCACATAAACAACTTGCAACATACTCATAACTATCACATGGAGGAGTTTGCTATGCGGGAACAAAGCTCAGTGGGGAGTGCATGTTTTCCACACCAAACCATAGAATTGGAAGAGACCCCAAGGGCCATCCATTCCAACCCCATTCTGCCATGCAGGAACACACAACCAAGCATCCCCAACTGACAGATGGCCATCCAGCCTCTGTTTAAAGACCTCCAAGGAGGGAGGCTGCACCACTCTCTGAGGGAGTGTCTTCCACTGTCGAACAACTGGAGCACCTTGTTAGAAGGTTCAGGAAAGCAATGAGGATAAAAATCTCTGCCAGAGATCTACCACTTCTAGTGTAAATGATGCCAGATGTACACATTCGTCTGTGCAAGGCACATTTCTCCATGCAGACCTCTGCATGGTGGTGGATGTAAAGCATATGCCCCCTCTTTTGCTGCCCTGCTAACAGACCCCTGGTAACACATGTACAAAAAATATACTAGTCCTCAAGATATAGGTATTTGCTAACCAAGCTACCTGTATAGAATTATTAACTTGATGGTGTCATTGCACTGAATGATTCTTTTGTCAGAAACAGCTAGACAAATGGCTCATTGCAAGCCGACCTTAACATTGCTGCACTGAAGTCTAGCATTTGTTTCTTTCTGAAACCACTGGGATCCATTTTGGCGTTGTGTTTTAATGCACCATTTTTATATACATATGGCATTGCTGACAGATATACCAGCCTCCAGAATCTTTTTTGTACTGGTTGCCTGTTTCATTGTTCTGACTTCATATTGTAATAAAGGTTTCGTATGATAACCCACTGCATTTAGACAATCATTTTTCTACATGTCTGCTTTTAAAAACAAATCTACATTTCAAAATTCAGCGATGGTGCATTTCTGATGTGGCTTTCTTTGCGCAATTGCGTGGGGTGATCATTCATGTGATGACTCGCCCTTTTTGCTTGATTTGTGGGATGCTTTCAATGCACTTTCATCTCTCTTGAATGTTGACCAACTCCTCTGTCAGAGAGCTCTAGTCCCACCCTAAACTACAGATCCCAGGATTCCCTAGCAGTGAAAGCACTCGAACTGGGTGACTCCTGCAAGGTGTTTTAGGTCTGGGAGAGAGCTCTAGTGCCACTGTCAACTACAATTCCCAAGATTCCCTAGCAATGAGCCAGGGCGGTTAAAGCACTCTCAGACTGGAGGAATTATTGTCTGGCTCAAGGCTATGGAATTCTGGGAGTTGGAGTTTGTT
>NC_056531.1:3148597-3153767 GCF_019175285.1 Sceloporus undulatus | reverse complement strand
ATATATATATATATATATATATATATATATATATATATAATACCACTATAGATCCATTCATATAGATCCTTCAGTCACAGACCTAACAAGTTATAGCATATGCATAATGGTGTGGGTTGATGTTTTTGTTGTAAATGTTATGCTATGTCTATGTGTTATTTTTTGGTGTTATATTCTATATTTAATGTATTTTAAACTCTGGAAATAAAGTCTTAAAAATACTCAGCTATATTTAAAAAAAATATGTTTCAAGCTGTGGATGGTTGAAACCGGGGAACCAAGAATCCGTGGATATGGAGGGACTGTATTAAACAACGGCATTTCACCTAAGTTACCTGAGGCTTTCCTTCTCATTCATGAGGACTTAACTGGGATAGGGTGAAAATGGCAGCAAACGTGATGCCAATGTGGTTTCAAAAGGTGTCCAGGAAAAAGCCGGACCAATGTACCAAATCCCAGCACCGAGATCTATAAAGAAGAAACCACAAATCCTACAACTTTGAGTAGAAGAACCCAGGGCAGCAGATCTCCTTCCTTACAGGCCTTGGGACTGTTACTATGGAGACAGGACTAGGCCCATTCTGACTCCTCATATTGTCACAGACATACACAACCACACACACAAAATGGCAGCCATTTCACTGGAAAACCGGGGCAATATTTGTACTTGAAGAGGGTGCCTTGTCTAAAAGATTGCAGCCAAGGGTGACCAGGCATCCTCCTTTTTCCAGGATGTGTCCTCCATGCCCACCTTCTGTCCATATTGGTCCAAAACACGTTGCAGAAACAATCCAGTTTGAGGCTGCTTGAACTGCCCTGGCTCAATGCTAGGGAATCCTGGGCTCTGTAGTTGTGTGAGACATTTAATCTTCTCTGTCAGAGAGCTCGGAGGCCACGACAAACTACAAATCCCAGGAGCCAGAGCAGTTAAAAGTGGTCTCAAACTGGATTATTTCAGCAGTGTGTTTTGAGCCAATGTCTCCATTTGAAGCAGGGCTAAGAAGCATGGATTTACTGTTTGGCGTTTTTATTTGGGAACGTCCTCCATTTATTTTGTTTTAAACTTTGTTTTTACACGTACAAATAATAAAACAAACGTTGTCCAGAAAGTATAGGATTCTTTCTGACAAAACGGAGCTTCCATATTCTTGAATTGTCCTTTACCTACATGAAGGCCTTCTGTAACTTTCAAACTTATATTTGTATAACACTGCCTTCTGTAATCTAAACCCAAAAGGGGCCTTGTTCTTTTAGCTGTAACTATAACTAAGGGGTTGAAGTACCCCAAAAAGGCCAGATCCCATCTGATCTTGGCAGCTAAACAGGGACGGCCCTGGTTAATACTTGGATGGGAAACCGCCAAGGAATTCTAGGTGCTGTGGGCGATATCGCAACGAAGAGAACTGGCAAAAATCACCTTGGAGTAGTCCTTGTCTAAGAAAACCCTATGAAATTCACTGTAAGTCCACAGGTAACTTAAAGGCACACCCAAAAGGAACCCATAAGCATGACATCCTCCAGCTTTGTCTCCTTTTGCATGAAGGATGCGGAGTTTATAAAGGATGTTGAGAAACTGGAGCGTGTCCAAAGGAGGGCGACTAAAATGGTGAAAGGTCTGGAAACCATTACCTATGAGGAACGACTGAGGGAGCTGGGTATGTTTAGCCTGGAGAAGAGAAGGTTAAGGGGTGATATGATAGCCCTTTTTAAATATTTGAAGGGATGTCACATTGAGGAGGGAGCAAGCTTGTTTTCTGCTGCTCCAGAGAACAGGATCCAGAACAATGGATGCAAGCTCCAGGAAAAGAGATTCCACCTCAACATCCTGACAGTAAGGGCTGTCTGACAGTGAAACAGACTCCTTCCTTGGAGTGTAGTGGAGTCTCCTTCTTTGGAGGTCTTTAAGCAGAGGCTGGATGGCCATCTGTCGGGGATGCTTTGATTGAGAGTTCCTGCATGGCAGGGGGGTTGGACTGGATGACCCCTGTGGTCTCTTCCAATTCTACGATCCTATGATTCTATGATCTGGCAAGAGACAAGGAAAAAAACATTTGGTTTTGACCACTCAGGTTTCCAGAAGCAAAAATAATGTTTAAATTCTAATCTTACCATTCTGGCAGCAACAACTTGAAGGCACGCAACCACAGCAGCATACTTTGAAATGCAACTGCTTCAAGGACATGAAATTTTAAAGGGATGGGGAGAAGGGAACGGCGCAAAAACTTGCGCTTGAGAATCCGTGCATGGGACTGTTGACTACGTTTTGGCCCAGCTTCCATTGAAACCTATTAGGCCTATTTAACAGCATAATACTCAGTTTTACGGAGTCAGATATCCAGAGGAATCTGCCAAGTCATTCTGCTTACGGGAAATCTACAGCAGGGAAAGAAAAGAAAAAGGTCAGACCAGGAACAGAGGCTGCATCCGCACTGCAGAAAGAATCCAGTTCGACACCACTTCAACAGCCATGGCTCAGCGCTATGGAATTCTGAGAATTGTAGTTCATCGTGGTACGGAGGTTTTCCGACAGAGGCGGCTAAATGTTACACAGAACTACACATTCCACAGTCCTGAGCCCTGGCAGTTAACGCAGGACTGAACTGGATTATTTCTGCAGTGTGCACGCAACCAAAAATGAACTTGCAAACAGCCCAAATCCAATTAGGATCAGATACTCAACCAGCCCTATTTCATATCCAACTGCTACAGCTTCCCTTGCGTTTTAGGTAATGTATTCCTAAGTAAGGACCTGGTTGTTGCTGGATTATTTATAATGCTATTCTTTACTTGGAATGTATATACCAATGGGGATGGAGCACATTGCTCACGGTAGAGCATTCTGCTTGCAAAATAGTTCCACAATCAGCCCCTGGCATCCTTTGTGAAAAGGATCAGGTACAAAAAGCGTCACGAAAGAGCTACTACAATGCAAATACGTGAGACAGAAAACTAACCTAACCTCTCATATGATAGCTTCCTAAGTCCCCGATGCAGTTCCTATAACATCCAAAATCCCCCAAAGTGATACCTTGATAACACACAATATATGTGTTGCAAGCTTTCGAAGCTCCACTGGCTTTTTTATCAGGCCAGGTTATTGGATTTGTTCTAGGGCCAACCCGGCTACCCATGAATGTTTCCGAATGGAGCTGTCAGGCTGCTGAGAGACCAAACCTGTCGGAGATTGAGTCAAAATGCAAGGAAAGAGATGGAAGAGGCTCTGACTCAGCCAGAGAAAACAGCTGTATGTGTGCAAAGGGCCAAAGCCGCTTCCCAAATTCCGTTTCCCTTCCTTGGGTGCGCTCCAGGCATTTTGAAAATGAGACGGAGTGGGGTTCAAATACCTCCGGAGTAATCCTTCTCCCCTGAAAGCCACCCCAATATACTCCCAGATGTTGGGCCAGGTAGAGGCAGCTGCAGCTTACTCATGCAGCAAAGGAAATGTGCACAATGTGCTCAGAGGCCGTCTCCACAGGTCCCAGGGGTCGGACATGGAATTGGCTTCTTTTCTACCTCTTCAATTCTTCCTATAGAATTAAAACCATACTGTCCTGAAAACCTCACAATTACCCAACAACAGCGCTTTCCACACTTTGGTCCTCCAGATGTTTTGGACTTCAGCTCCCAGAAGTCCTAATACTAATACCAATACCAATGATGGTTATTTCTTACCTGCCTCTCCTCACGGAAAGGACTAATATTACTAAAGGTAAAATAATAATAGTAATACTAATAGCTGGATTAATACTACCACCACTACTACTACCACCACCACTATTACTAATAAATACTAATACTAATAGCTGGAGTAATACTACTACTAATAATAAATACTAACACCAATAGCTAGATTACTACTATTACCACATAAGAGTAATAGCTGGGTTAATAATAATAACAATAATAATAAATACTGATAGTAATAGCTGGATTAATACTACTACTATTACCACATAAGTGTAATAGCTGCGTTAATAATAATAATAATAATACTGATAGTAATAGATGGATTAATACTACTAATACTGATATCTGGAATAATAATAATAATAATATACTAACTGATAGCTGAAATAATAATGATAATAATAATAATAATAATAATAATAATATACTAACACTAATACTGATAGCTGGATTAACTACAACGACGACAACTAATACTGATAGCTGGGATAACAACAACAAATAATATTAATACTAATACTGATACTGATAGCAGGAATAATAATGATAGAAATATACTAACACTAATGCTGACAGCTGGAATAATAATAATGTAATAAATACTAATTAATACTAATAATAGCTGGATTCCAAGGGCTATAGGGAAGGAAGGATCAGCAAAGAATGGGGGGGGGGGCTCTCTTTCTGTCTGGAAGCCCTGGGGCAGTTCTTTTTGGCAAACCCAGGGCAAGGGACCTCTAGGGAAGATGCCAGGCCTCCTTGGCAGGGCTCTGCAGTCCTTACCTGCCACCAGCAAAAGGAGGCCGCCGGATCATGCTTGCAATGAATGGCAGCGGAGGAGCCGGCCAAGGAAGCGCTCTTGGGCAGGACAAGGTCGCCAGGGGGCGGGGCGTTCCCAAGGCGCATCATCAAACCACGCCCCCGGACCCGCCCCCCGGAGGAGGCATGCATGCTTGCAGAAGGGGGGGCGTTGTCAAAGGGAAGCGGCGCTGCACACTTGGGTCCCCCGGCGGCCTCCTTGGAGTTTAAGTGCTTTCACCGAATGGAATCTTTAATCCTTTCTCCGCAAGGCTCTTGGGTGATACTTTTGTAAGGGACGGCCTAAAACAAATGGCTACTACTTGCCCATAGGGAAACATTGGGGAAGAGTTGCCCATAGAGAAGCATTGGGGAAGAGTTGCCCATAGGAAATCATTGGGGAACATTTGCCCATAGGGAATCATTGGGGAACATTTGCCCATAGGGAATCATTGGGGAAGAGTTGCCCATAGGGAATCATTGGGGAAGAGTTGCCCATAGGGAATCATTGGGGAAGACTTGCCAATAGGGAATCATTGGGGAACATTTCCCCATAGGGAATCATTAGGGAAGAGTTGCCCATAGAGAATCATTGGGGAAGACTTGCCCATGGGGAATCATTGGGGAAGACTTGCCCATAGGGAATCATTGGGGAAGAGTTGCCCATAGGGAATCATTGGGGAAG
>NC_056531.1:3140681-3148572 GCF_019175285.1 Sceloporus undulatus | reverse complement strand
CTCATAGAGAAGGCTTGGGGAGACGTGCCACATGGGGACTCTTGGGCAGGACTGCCCTGGGAGCCCATGGGGCAAGCAGTGCCCCTAGGGCATCATTGGGGGGCCGCCCCATAGGCCGCACGGGGGAAGACTGCCGCATAGGGAATCATTGTTGGGAACGATTTGCCCATAGGGGAAATCATGGGGAAGACTTGGCCATCAGGGAATCATTGGGAAGACTTGCCCATAGGGAACTTGGGGAAGTTGCCCATAGGGAATCATTGGGAAGACTTGCCCTAGAGAAGCATTTGGGGAAGAGTTGCCCATAGGGAATCATTTGGAGGATCGTCTAGCCCATCGAGGGAAGCAGTAGGGGAACATGCTGCCCATAGGGAATCATTGGGGAAACATTTGCCCAGTACGGGAATCATGCGGGGAAGAGGCCCATAGGAATCATTGGGAAGACTTGCCCATAGGGAATCATTGGGGAAGAGTTTGCCCATAGGGACTCATTGGGGAAGACTTGCCCATAGGGAATCATTGGGGAAGAGTTGCCCATGGAATCATGGGGAACATTTGCCCATAGAGAAGCATGGGGAGAGTTGCCCATAGGGAATCATTGCAGGATGCTTGCCCATAGGGGAATCATTGGGGAATACCGTCCCATCGGGAATCATTGCAGGATGCTGCCCATAGGGACTGGGAATTGCCCATAGAATGTTGGGAAGCGTGCCTAGGATCAGGGGAAGACTTGCAAGAGTAGCACCAGTAGGTCACCCGCCCACAATCCAACCGTGCAGCCTTGGCTAAAAGCACTAGATTCCGTTTTCTTTACCCCACCACTAGCAATACTCCTTCTCGCTGCAAATTAAGAGAACTAGCCTGGCCTAAAGGCTGTCAAGACGGTGCACAAGCTTTTAAAGCGTGCAGCCGGAGATCTGGAGACAGAAACTACAGATAAACGTCTGAAAAATCAAGTTTCACTTCCATTGACTTTCAATGTGGCTCTGATTCTGAAGGCTTGTTGTGGGAAAATAACCAATTTGAAAGTATTCTTCAAAATTGTATTTTGGTGATGTACTTACGTAGATAAATTCACATGAACAAGCCTGCCCAGGCGTGGCCCACATTCTTACTCATTGATATATTGTCGTAAGTGTGGCGCAAAGCGTACTCAAAGGGGTGGAGTGCTCGCCTGCTGTGGAGCTTTACCCCCAGAATGATCCATGGGGAAACCTGCCCACAGCGCAGTGGTTTTTCCTTAGATGGGAAACCACACAATAAAAGCAGCCTCAACACAAATACATTAGGCCATATTAGGCTGTATACTTAGGCAAAAGCTAAAGCACTTCTTGACAGATGGCCACCCAGCTCTTTTTAAAGAAGGAGGCTCCGCCACTCTCCAAATAATACTGTACTTTGGTTACTCCCCTACTTTTCACTAACCGCTACCAAGCATTAAGCAGTCACAAATCCTTTTACAGGTAACACCTTATCAGTCTAGAAACGGATACGTATTATCCCTTCACCTCACCTACCACATCGCTTACTCTGGACAACTGCAGTTCCAGTGACAAAAATGTAACTCCTCTCATCAGAAATGAAGAGATGGAGAAGTGTACAGGATTAGGAGATTTATTTAACAGGGTAACCCATCTCTTAGACACTGGAACAACTATCGAGGGCCCCAATGCTGGATATCATAATGAACAGCTACACCTTTTGTCATGCTCACTGAGAAGCTGTGCATAAAACCATGTCCAAATCCCAAAGGAATGACGCCACAAGTGTCTAACTGGGTGACTGAGTTATCACACAAGAATTCCTAGGGGCAATGCTTTTGAGGAAAGATGGTACAATATTACACTTGTCTATTTCAATAAAAGTTCCCCAATGGCTCCTCCACAACATGCCATTTGCAGAGCCTCTTTCTAGTTTCCTTTCACCAACACAGCATTAACGAAAAGCCTCATGCCATGGAAAGATTATTTTAATTGCATACGGTTCCATTGCTGGCTATAAGTTTATAGACTTTATTTTACATGTCAAGAGTTTGATTGCTTCAAGTTTGTATTTTTTGTCATGAAAACCTGCAATAAAAAAAAACTGCATAGCATGAGCTGCCTCTGGGACTCGGGCGCACACTGGGTAACATGGGAGACTTGCTTACCTCATTGTAACACTGTGGACAGAAGGAGATGCAAACGGCTCGAAAGTACAAACCAGGGTTGAATATTTTCCTCTAGTGGCTGGCTGAAAGCTGTGCTACAGTTGGCCCCCCTCCATATCACGGATTCTTTATCCCACAAATTCAACCCATGGCGAAAATACTAAAACAACACAACAAAAAAGTTCCAAAAAGCAAACCTTGATTTCACTATTATATAAGGGACACCATTTTGCTATGGGACTTGAGCATCCACAGATTTTGGTATCCATGGGGGGGATCACGGAACCAACCCCAGGGCCCCCGCAGTTGAACTTCTGCATCTTTCAAAGTACACACTCTCTCCAACTACTCCAAGTACTTTTTTAGACAAACGGATAAAGCTGAGAAATCTAAATGCTGTAATGACTGTTCTGTTGTTATGCACACGTTGTTGTTGTTGTGGCCTTCAAAACACTTCCACTTATGGTAACCTAAGGCGAACCTACATGGGGTTTTCTTGGTAAGGTGTTGCCTTGCCTTCCCTGAGGCTGAGGAGTATGTGACTTGCCCAAGTTACCCAGCAGGTTTCACCATCGAGCTGGTCTATTATATTTTATTTCCATATCCCACCTTTCCCCAATATGAGGGACTCAGGCGGCAAACAGGTCAGGAATTTTGTCCAACTGGAGCGGGGAGAAAGGGTCAAAGAGCACTGAACGAAGCCGTTGCCATTCATAATACCACCCTATACCTCACTCCTACAGCCAAGATGCCCCAAATGATGCCCACACCCTTTCAATTTATTCCCAGTTCTGAGAGCTAGAAACCTGGCTGAAAAAAAAAGAAAGGTAGGGGTGCATAAGTTTGCCTAAACCTAATGCTTATGCCTAAGGCACATCAAAAATTTGAGAAATTCTACGGACGAGACAGATAAAAATAATCTTGTGTTAACAGATGAAAAATACTGAGGCTATGCCCCCGGCAGTTGCCTTAGGTCAAAACGTAACATTTCAATATACAAATGCCGTAAAAAAGATGGCCTTCCTATAACCACCACCACAGTACGGCCTCTTAGTCTCGCAGAGCATTGGCGTTGATTCAATGTCTTCAATAATCCTGCTAACTCCAAGCTAATAAAAGCATGGTAATCTCATGATATGTCTATATGGAGACCAAGTATGATAGAACCCCATTCAGCCACTTCTTCTTCTACTAGATATGCTCTGCTCTGGGGGTAAACTGTTTCAATATGAAAGGACACAATCCACCTTGTCTTCTTCAGCCTTTTCACTGCCTGGTCATCATTGCTCTCAAATAACACCGTCCTCCACTTTGTAAGTCCAGAGCTGAGAGGCCTCTGGTCTTCTTCTTGATGCTCTTCTTGTTCCGTTGTAGGCAGCACCATGTGTGGCAATAACCCAAAGGACATGGTGGGTTCAGTGTTTATGCACTCATTCGATACACATCCTTCCCTATCATCACAGCTCAGAGTGCACATCTGAGCAACATTTATTTTTTCCTTACCCTCGCGATTTCTTCAGCAGGTCAGGCAACATACTCTGGTTTATTCTATTTTATGCTTGCATCGCAGTGACATATCTGGAAAACAATTACGTGCGAGGTATGCTAGTAACCTGAGGGGTGACTTGAGTCAGAAACACTGTACCCATGCTACCACATCTCTTATAAACAGGGAACTTATATTCACTCTAGTTCTCTCCAGAGCCACATCACACAGCCACATCTTTGCAAGAGACTACATAATGTTGTGCACCACACCCAAGAGACTTAAAATACTGTAACATTGTGGTTGGACAGGTTAATACAAAATGCACATATGTGCTGCCACATTAATTAAGTCAGGCTTTGTGATATCTGGATCAGACCTGAGACCAACCAAGAGCACTTTCTTGATGGACCCTCCTTAGTGACACTGTCCCAACCCACTGGGAAGAACCCCTCACCTTTCAAAGACACTGTCACTGTTCCTAAACATTGCCCATTCTTAACACAAGCACTTCAAACAGGAAAATTTTAGCATGTACATGCTGAATTACACCTGTACAAGAAGTTCATTTCGTTCCAACTGTGGGCTAAATGGAGATCAAGGCTTGCTTGTTATCATTGATTATGTGATTATCATCAACAAGCTTTGTGAATGTCATTGGCATTTATTTTACATACGTTTGCACTTTTAATGTATGGTTATAGTCTGGTGTTGGGGTGTGTGGATGCACACACATGATGCATGTGTTTCTCTGTAGGATTTAACACAAGCCACAGAGATACACATAAGGCTGTCAAATGAAGAAAACACCATAATACGTGATAAGTAAACAACCATCCATAAATGCCTAGCCATAATACATTTATTTGTTTTTTATGGCACACTACGACACTTTGGCTTATCTAATCTAGTACTAAAGACTAGGTGAAAGCATAGTAGTACCTGCTACATCATGGAAGATATTGTTAATAAAAAGGAGCACTAATCACGAAGGGCAGGGCTTACCTGTAACGTGTTTCTTCGAGTGGTCATCTGCAGACAAACAACAAATGGGTTGTACTGCGCCTGCGCAGTGCCTTCGGAAACTTCTGGAATCACTAGGCAAAGTACACTTTGCAACATGTTGAAACTTTTTGGCGGTAAACCCCGCCATCCCCTATAAACCTCGGTTCCCGCTCTTTTCCCCAGTTCCGCACTTTTTCCCCGTGAAGGCGACAAGAGAATAAGCCAAGTGGCAGACACTGAGGGGAGGATGGGCGGGATTTGTATGTATTCGCAGATGACCACTCGAAGAAACACAGTTACGAAGCAACCTGTCCTTCTTCTTCGTGGTCCTGCGAATCATACACAATGGGTGAGACTGGGCAAGGCTAAGGGCAGTGGAGGCGGGAGTGTCATGATAGCTGAGAAACACATATCATAACAATAAAGATAAACTGAACAACAATATATGAGAAATTGTTCTTCTTTTAACTTGGAATAAAACCCACCTCCAGAAAAACCAGTCCAACGAGGACCTCAATACATTCATCAAGAGTCCTTGGAGAGCAAAAGATAGAGGACGCAGGTAACACAGTGGCCTATTTAGTGTATCCTGATAACACAACCAGGCCCTCCCAAAAGCTGCATCCCTTTGGCTCTTGTACCAACCCTAGTGCATGAGGAAACCTTAAGGGTTGGGCCACACGGCAGCCCTTGCAAATGTCCTCCAGGAGGGGGATGCCCGACAGCGAAGGCCGCGGACGGCTGCTATCGCCCTCGTGGCTGGGACCGACAACTCTACCGGGCCAGGGTTTCCCAGAGCGCACGGGATAGGGCACGTCGTAGAGCCCCACTTAGCGGGCGGTCTCTGAGCCGACCCGCGCCGCCTTTCTTGGTGTAGATGCCCGGGCACCACGTCTCTCAGAGCGGCTCGAGGCCGTAGTTCTGTCCAGTAGAAGGCGAGGCCGCCCGAACGAACATCCGGGTATGGAGGACCCCCGTTCGGCCCGGTGGGGCGGGGTTCGGGCCAGGGGAGGCAAACAATGTCCTGGCCACTATGGAAGGCCGACACACTTAGGTAAACCAGAAAGCCGTCCTGAGGACCCCCTTGTCCCAGTGGAACCTAAGGCAAAGGCGTCGGTCCCGACGTACGGCGCAACGTTCGCCCCGCCGGCGCGGGCAGACGTGATAGGCCACCAAGACGCCCGTTTTCCAAGTCAACCAGTCCCAATGTCGTGGTGGCAGCGGTTCGACAGGTTCGAGGTGTAAGCGCCCCAAACACCGTCTCGAGGGCCCAAGCCGGAGGCGGTAGGGACGCTTGAGGGAAAGCGGGTGTGCTCCCCCGTCACAACACGGTTTGACAGGGGTCCTCTACAGACAGGCAGGCGCTGCCACGACAATGAAAAGACGAGCAGATCGCGGACGTAGCCATTGACGAGGTAGACAAGGCCCGCACGCTCGTAGGACATCAGGAACGGCCAGGACCACCGGTGTAGTTACCGGCTGCTGGTTAAGGTGTTTGTCAGACGGGAACCGCAGAACTGTTGCACTTCAACCGTAGGTTTCCGTGGGGGCGGTTGTCGCCGCGCCGTATGGACATCCCGTACCGCGTCGGTAGCGAGCTAGGGATGGCTCCTCCATGCCACCGGGGTAGGGTCTCGATCGTCCGGGGTCGCCCCGTCCGCCCTGACCGGGAGGCAGCTCCGGCCTGGGCTCGAGTCGGAGCACGTTGGCTCCGTAGCCCGTGAAGCGGCAAGGAAAACCCACGTTGTCCCGCCGCCCCGGCGTGTCCAGGATCGCGGCGGCTGCTCCAAAAGTCATTTTGGACCGTTCCGGGGAATCAGCGGGAAGGGGGGAAGGCGTAATACGCTACTCCGACCGACTGGACCCAATCATCGCCCGAGGGAGCTGTCCCCCGTTGTGGCATACGGGAGCAGAATCTGGGGACATGGTGGATGTACACTGCGGGCGCGAACAGGTCTAGCCGCGGGATTTCCCCACCGAGCAAAGAGGTCCGTGTTCGGTGTCCCAGTGGAGCCTCCACTCGTGACAAGAACGAATGGGGGACCGGCTGGAGAGGTCTGGCAGGAAAATTTTGAGTCCCGGGTAAGGTGTACCCGCCCTTGGAGCAAAACGTCTCGGTCTGCACCAAGTCCATATCGGAGCCTGATGTCGGGAGGGTGCGCAGACCTGTGGCCGCCTTGTTTGTGCAGGTAGTACATCCAGTGGTGTTGTCCTGTCCTGAGTTGGACTACCGTTCTCCCGACAGGAGGAATCGAAGCGCCTTTTAGGGCTTTTCCACCGCAAGAGTTCCTAACGCTTGAGGTGGGAGGCGCCCTGTCGGCTGCGACCAATGCCCTTGGCGCCCACAAGTCCGAAGAGTGTTAGCTCCCCAGCCTTCGTCCGATGCTTCCCGTGTACAACACCAACTGTGTGTGGGTGCAAAAAAGGCATGCCGCCGCGACAGACGTTTCCGGTCAGTCAGCCACAACCGAAGAAGAGCTTGGTGACTTGATCTATGGTACGGTGAGTCTGCGGATGGAGGGTCCCGCTCGAGGAGTCGAAGGCCGACAGGAAACCAAGACTGCAGTGAACGATCGAAGCCTTCCCAGGGGTGAACGAAAAGTCGTCGAGGCCATGTGGCCCAAGCAACCTGGATGTCCCTGGCTGGGATAACGCCTTCGGCGGTGCACAACACACCGTTTGACAGCTCGAACTAGGGCCGTGTAAGCGATCTAGGTAGGTTAGGCTGCAAACGGATGGAGTGAGGAGTGGACCGAGAATCATTATCTTCTGGTGGGGAAGCAGTTTTGGGATTGTGTATGAATTGAAACCAACGAGACCCCAGGTCCCGTAGAAGGTTCGAGAGGCCCGCTGCGTGTAGTCGCTGCGTTCGGGGCGTGAACGGGGGCCACGGAAAAGCCAGTCGTCCAAGTAAGTGAAAAAGACCCTCATGGTAGCCGCAGCACGCATGTATGAACCAGCCGGCGCCAAGGCACTTGGTGAAGAATGCGAGGAACTGATGGACGGGCCCCGAAGGAAGAAACGTTTTACTTGTAGTGCGTCCGTCCCACGGCGAACGCAAATCTGCGGTGAGACTCCTCGATCTGGAAATGAAGTAAACGTCCTTCAGTCCGAGAGATGCTTGCCCATAGGGAATCATTGGGGAACATTTGCCCATAGGGAAACATTGGGGAAGAGTTGCCCATAGGGAATCATTGGGGAAGACTTGCCCATAGGGAATCATTGGGGAAGACTTGCAAAGTAGCACCAGT